>NW_025540132.1:0-9719 GCF_020615455.1 Coregonus clupeaformis | reverse complement strand
GACATTCTGTAGTTATAGTATCTATACTAACCCCATAGTGATATCTCTGTAGTTATAGTGGTCTATACTAACCCCATAGTGATATTCTGTAGTTATAGTGGTCTATACTAACCCCATAGTGATATTCTGTTGTATAGTGGTCTATACTAACCCCATAGTGATATCTCTGTAGTTATAGTGGTTCAGCAAAATAACCCCATAGTGATATTTCCCGTAGTTATAGTGGTCTATACTAACCCCATAGTGATATTTCTGTAGTTATAGTGGTCTATATTAACCCCATAGTGATATCTCTTGTAGTTATGGTGGTCTATACTGTAACCTCATAGTGCGATATTCCTGTAGTTGTAGTGGTCTATACTAACCCCATAAGTGATATTTCTGTAGTTATAGTGGTTCTATAATAACCCCAATAGTGATATCTCTGTAGTTATAGTGGTCTATACTAACCCCATAGTGATATCTCTGTAGTTATGGTGGTCTGTACTAACCCCATAGTGATATTTCTGTAGTTGTAGTGGCTCATACTAACCCCATAGTGATATCTCTGTAGTTATAGTGGTCTATACTAACCCCATAGTGATATCTCTGTAGTTATAGTGGTCTATACTAACCAGGGATATCTCTGTAGTTGTAGTGGTCTATACTAACCTCTATAGTGATATCTCTGTAGTTATAGTGGTCTATACTAACCCCCAGGGATATTCCTGTAGTTGTAGTGGCTCATACTAACCCCATAGTGATATCGCTGTAGTTATAGTGGTTCATACTAACCCCATAGTGATATTTCTGTAGTTGTAGTGGTCTATACTAACCCCATAGTGATATCTCTGTAGTTATAGTGGTCTATACTAACCCCAATAGTGATATTTCTGTAGTTATAGTGGTCTATACTAACCCCATAGTGATATTTCTGTAGTTATATTGGTCTATATTCACCCCCATAGTGATATTCTGTAGTTATAGTGGTCTAATACTAACTCTTATAGGTATATTCAATAGTTGTAGTGGTCTATACTAACCCATAGTGATATCGCTATAGAAATATAGTGGTCTATACTAACCCCATAGTGATATTTCTGTAGTTATAGTGGTCTATACTAACCCCATAGTGATATTTCTGTAGTTGTAGTGGTCTATACTAACCCCATAGTGATATTTCTGTAGTTATAGTGGCTATACTAACCCCATAGTGATATTCTGTAGTTATAGTGGTCTATACCAACCCCATAGTGATATTTCTGTAGTTATAGTGGTCTATACTAACCCCATAGTGATATCTCTGTAGTTATAGTGGTCTATACTAATCCCTATAGTGATATTTCTGTAGTTATGGTGGTCTATACTAACTCCCATAGTGATATTTCTGTAGTTAGTGGTGGTCGCATGACAATCCCCATAGTGATATTTCTGTAGTTATAGTGGTCTATACTACCCCCATAGTGATATCTCTGTAGTTATAGTGGTCATACTAAACCATAGTGATTATTCTGTAGTTATAGTGGTCTATACTTAACCCCATAGTGATATCAAGATGTTGATCCCACTGAGTTGACACAGCCATGTCTCCAGTCCTTTACGCAGCCACGATGACACTAGTGATGTAGGTCAGGGATGGAGGTTCCAGCTGCCAGGATGGCTGTGGCCCATGATCTCCTCTCTGAGATGCCTATTGTCTCACCCACCTAGGGAGCCAACAGTCAATCAATCAATCAATCAATCAATCTCACCCACCCACCTATAGGTGCCAACAGTCAATCAATCAATCAACTTGACCCACCCACCTAGGGAGCCAACAGTCAATCAATCACTCCATCAATCTCACCCACCTAGGGAGCCAACAGTCAATCAATCACTCCATCAATCTCACCCACCTAGGGAGCCAACAGTCAATCAATCAATCAATCAATCTCACCCACCTAGGGAGCCAACAGTCAATCAATCAATCTCACCCACCCACCTAGGGAGCCAACAGTCAATCAATCAATCAATCAATCTCACCCACCTAGGGAGCCAACAGTCAATCAATCAATCAATCAATCAATCAATCTCACCCACCTAGGGAGCCAACAGCAATCAATCAATCAATCAATCTCACCCACCTAGGGAGCCAACAGTCAATCAATCTCTCCATCAATCAATCAATCAGTCTCACCCACCTAGGGAGCCAACAGTCAATCAATCAATCAATCAATCAATCTCACCCACCTAGGGAGCAAACAATCAATCAATCTCACCCACCTAGGGAGCCAACAGTCAATCAATCAATCAATCAATCTCTACCAATTTGGGAGCTACAACAGTCAACTCCCACACCAATCAATTGCCCTACCACGGGAGCCACCAGTCAATAAATAAATAAATCAACCAACACACCCTACCTACCTAGGGAGCCAACAGGCCATCAAGCTATCAATCAATCAATTTCATCTCACTCTAGGAGCTAACAGTCAATCGCTTAATGACCAATCAATCTCATCCACCTAGGGAGCCAACAGTCAATCAAGCCATCAATCAATCAATCTCATCCACCTAGGGAGCCAACAGTCAATCAATCAATCAATCAGTCTCACCCACCTAGGGAGCCAACAGTCAATCAATCAATCAATCAATCAATCAGTCTCACCCACCTAGGGAGCCAACAGTCAATCAATCAATCAATCAATCAGTCTCACCCACCTAGGGCACTAGTAATCAGTCGATACATCTATCAAAATGTAATTGTTGACAAATACATAGCACATCCGTTGTTCATCCCGAGTGTAGTAGACAGAGGCCAGGATTCAATCAGCTCAGCGTTAACCCACGATAACAGACATAGCTTATCTCATAGCTTATCATTGCTTTTGTTTATAGTAGGTGGCGTCGGATGTGTTACTGCGTTGGAGTTGTCAAAACCACAAGCGCGCCAACGTTATACCTATCGGATGCACTTCAGTAGAAATCCCATGCAGCCGCTAAGTAAGCTCAAACACTAAAATGTGTGATGTAATCTACACTCTGATTAGGCTGATCTAAATCCTTGCTATTTTGTTGAATGATTTTCAATGTCATTATTTCTATATAACCTGCCTTACACTTTCTCCTCTGAACTTCTAACGTAGGGGAGATATATGACAGGTGCGGTTTCCTGACCATGACCACAAGAGCAACCGCTCACTGATTTGACAGCTCCAACGCAGTTACACCAAATCGCCAAACGAAAGCAATGATAAGCTACGGTTTGTCTGTTACCTCGGTTATCGCTGATCTTGATTGAATCCTGCCTAAGTCAAAGAAGCACTAGACTAACAGTTTCTAAACAAGATGGAAGTCATGTGATCTAAAATCCAACAAGAGTGATACCTGATGCCCACCAGACCATTAGATAGGAGAACACAGCGATCCACGTGATGGAACCAATAAACGCTAAGGCAAAGTACTTTTCTGGAAGCCTGAGGAAGAGAATGACACAGGAAGCTCATATCAGCATACATTCTAAGATATTTTGTGCCCTAAGTATTTTCCACCACTTTGCAGGGCACAAACACAGTACAAAAATGACATCAATGCAACACAGAATGTACGCCATACGCATCGATTATGACGCCGGGTACACAGCAGTGAGCCAGAGGGGAACACTATGGGTAGAGAAAGAGCTATGTGGCCAAAGCCGATGCCTGGTGTCTGGCCATTCTAACGACAGAGGTTCCTCATTCTTTCACCCTCTTCCTCTTCACCCTTTCTCATCACCCTCTTTCATCTCTTGCTCCTCGCCCGCCCCTCTCACTGCTGTCTGAGCCGCCGGACTTCTGCGCCCGCTGGCCCCTGGTCCTAGTGAAGAGAGAGAGAGAGGGAGAGAGGTGAGAGCCGAGAGAGAGAGAGGGAGGGAGACGAGAGGGAGGGAGGGAGAAAGGGTGAAGAGAGGGAGAGAGAGGGTGAGAGAGGGAGAGAGGGAGAGAGGGTGAGAGAGGGAGAGAGGGGAGAGGGGGTGAGAGAGAGAGAGAGAGGGAGGGAGAGGAGAGAGGGGGGATGGAGGGAGAGAAGAGTCGAAGGTAAATTAATTCTCTCTATCTCTTTCTCTCCTCTCAGTACTTCCTCCTTCCGCTCTCTCATTTCTCTCTCACTGTCTGTGCTTCTGACGGGTCTGGTTTCTCCTCCTTTTTAGGTGGAGTCTGGGAGGTCGTAGGGTTTGGCTTCTCAGTCTTATCAGGTCCACCTGGAATACAGACAGAGACAAACACAGCCAATAAGCAACAAAGCTTCATGTTCACATTTACTATGTTATTTATTTAGCAGACGCTCTTATCCAGAGCCACTTAAGGTAGTGAGTGCATACATTTTCATTTGTACTGGTCCCCTGTGGGAAATGAACTAATAACCCTGGTGCATTGCAAGTGCCATGCCTCTACCAACTGAGCCACACGGGACATTTGTTCAATGTATTATTTATCTTTTTATTTATTTGACCAGTAAGTTGGACTTAAGAACACATTCTCATTTACAGCCACGACCTGTGGAATAGTTACAGGGGAAGAGGAGGGGGGATGAATGAGCCGATTGGGGCTGGGGATGGTTAGGTGGCCATGATGAGGGCCAGATTGGAAATTTAGGCCAGGACACCAGGCTTAACACCTCTATCTACTTTTATGATAAGTGCCATGGGATCTTTTAGTGACCACAGAGAGTCAGACACCCAATGTAATGTCCCATCCAAAAGATGGCACCCCATATTACAGGCAATGTCCCCCAATCACTACCATGGGAGCATTGGGATCTTTTTATTAGACCTCCTAGTGGCTCTCTGCTTTGCATGTCCCAAGGGGGAGAAAGATGGGGGAGGGAGAGCAGGCATTCAATTAGTGGTGGCTATTCGCTCTCAGCCTGATGGTCTGGGGGTGGATACTATTGGCCAGTTCCTCTCCAGTTTTTGCCATGATGCTCCTGTACTGCCCACGCCTGAGTGATTCAGCGGGAAGAACAGGGCGTGGCTTGGCTTGGCTGGGGTCCCCATGATCTCTCTTGGCCTCTCCTGCGACACCTGGTGTTGTAGGTGTCCTGTGGGCAGGCAGTGTGCACCCAGTGGTGCGTTCAGCTGCACGTATCACCCTAAAGTGCCTTGCGTTCTGCTGGGGTTGGAGTCTGGGCAATAACAGCCTTGCGAGGGTTAACTCTTTGGGAATGATCAATATACACTAACAATAAAAGGCCTTAGAACACTCCATCATTCAAGGGTTTTTCTTTATTTGTACTATTTTCTAACATTACAGAATAATAGTTGAAGACATCAAAACTATGAAATAAACACATATGGAATCATGTAGTAAATCCAAAAAGTGTTAAACAAATCAAAATATATTTAATATTTGAGATTCTCTAATAGCCACTTTGCCTTGTTGACAGCTTTGCACACTCTCACATTCTCAACCAGCTTAACTCTGGAATGCCCAACAGTCTCGAAGGGAGGTTCCCGCCACATATGCTGGAGCACTGTTGGCTGCTTTTCCTTCACTCTGCGGTCCGACTCATCCCAAACAATCTCACTTGCTGAGGTCGGGGATTGTGGAGGCCAGTTCATCTGATGCAGCATCCCATCACTCTCCTTCTGGTAAAATAGCCCTTTAAACAGCCTAGAGTTGTGTTGGGTCATTGTCCTGTTGAAAAACAAATGATAGTCCCACTAAGCCCAAACCAGATGGGATGTAATCGCTGCAGAATGCTGTGGTAGCCACGCTGGTTAAGTGTGCCTTGAATTTAAATAAATCACTGACAGTGTCGCCAACAAATCACCCCCACACCATAACACCTCCTCCTCCATGCTTTAGTGGTGAGGAAATACATGAGATCATCCGCTTCACCCACACTTCGCATCTCACAAAGACACGGCGGTTGGAACCAAAAAATCTTCACACTTGGACTCCAGACCAAAGGACAAATTTCCACCTAGGTTCAATGTCCATTGCTCGTGTTTCTTTTGGCTCAAGCAGGTCTCTTCTTCTTTATTGGTGTCCTTTAGTAGTGATTTCTTTTGCATCAATTCACCCATAAAGGCTCCTGGATTCCCCACACAGTCCCTGAAAAGTTGATGTTGAGATGTGTCTGTTACTTGAACTCTGTGAAGCAACGATTTGGGCTGCAATTTCTGGAGGCTGGTAACTACTGAACTTATCCTCTGCAGCAGAGGTAACTCTGGCTCTTCCATTCCTGTGGCGGTCCTCATGAGAGCCAGGTTCTATCATAGTGCTTGATGGTTTTTGCGATTTCACTTTAAAGAAACTTCTCAAAGTTGACTGACCTTCATGTCTTAAAGTAATGATGGATTGTCATTTCTTTGCTTATTTGAGCTGTTCTTTGCCATAATATGACTTGGTCTTTTACCAAATAGGGATATCTTCTTGTATACACTACCTTGTCACAACACAACTGATTGGCTCAAACACATTAAGAAGGAAAGAAATCCCACAAATTAACTTTTTAAGAAGGCACACCTGTTAATCAAGTACATTCTAGGTGACTACCCCATGAAGCTGGTTGATAGAATGCCAAGAGTGTGCAAAGCTGTCATCAAAGCAAAGGGTGGCTACTTTGAAGAATCTCAAATATAAAATATATTTTGATTGTTTAACACTTTTGGTGCTACTACGATGATTCCATATCTGTTATTTCATAGTTTTGATGTCTTTCTACTATTATTCTACAATGTAGAAAATAGTACAAATAAAGAAAAAAACCTTGAATGGAGTAGGTGTTCTGAAACGCTTTGACCGGGTAGTGTACGTCCTAGTGGAGCCTAGGAGCCGGCCGTCCACATTGTCATCGGGGCTCTCCTCGCAGCTCAGGTCATTGTGAGCGAATCAGCAGAAAAAGGTGCTTAGTAGGGTGCTGTTGCAGACCGCAATGTGGTTGGCTTTCTTTTGTAATCCGGGATCGTTAGGAGCTCCCTGCCACATACGCTCGGAACCCGACCCGTCTGGAATTGCTCCTCCACTAAGTCCCTATACTTGTGGGTGTTTCACCATTCTTGGATCGATCTGCGTGTAAGTCATATTTTTACGGTTGAACCAAACTATTTTCCCGGTCACCTTTGCCTCTGTTTAGAAGCAGCAGCTCCTCTCTTTCAGTTTTCTACTGAGGCTGCTATCAATTCACGGTTTTTGATTTGGAACGCTGTGAAAGACACTTATCGTCACGCGGCTTATGTGATATTGATAAAGTATTCCAGAGTGACGCACCGAACAGATTCCAGCCTACGTGATCAAACCAGTTTTGGAGCGTGGAATTTTGATTGGTCGGACTCTGACCAAACGGAACTCTCTCTGGGAGGTTTTGCTTGAGAGGCGGGGGAGAAGCAGGATTTGGGCAGAAGCGAGGATCGGGAGAGGGCTTGTACTCATGTCGGAAAAGGCGTGTAGCAGTGGTCAAGAGTAGAATTTCCGCGAACAAACAGTCGAAAGGTGTTGGGTAATCTGGGAGCACGGCTCCCAAGTGCTACTTTTGTTAAAGTCCCCGCCGCAAACAGAACACCACCCCGGGAATGCAGCTCCAGCTTGTTCAATCAATCAATCAATCTGGCTTTATATAGCCCTTCTTACATCAGCTAATATCTCGAAGTGCTGTACAGAAACCCAGCCTAAAACCCACAAACAGCTAGTAATGCAGGTGTAGAAGCCAGTGGCTAGAAAAACTCCTCGTAGAAAGGCGAAAACCTAGGAAGAAACCTAAGAGAGGAACCGAGCTATGAGGGGTGGCCAGTCCTCTTGGCTGTGCCGGGTGAAGATTGAGAACAGAACCATGCCAAGATGTTCAACAAAATGTCTCCTAAGTGACAAGCATGGTCAACCAATACACGTAATAAATCTCTGAGCTGGCTTTTCATAGCCGCATCATTAAGAGTTGAAAACAGCAGGTCTGGGACAGTAGGGGTTCCATAACCGCAGCAGAACAAAGTTGAAACTGAATAGCAGAGCACAGGCGGACTGGGGACAGCAAAGGAAGTCAACACGGCCGCTAGTCCCGACGCATGGTCCTAGGTGCTCAGGTTCCAGCTGTATTTCAGCCGATCATTAAGAGAGTTGAAAACAGCAGGTCTGGGACAGGTAGGGGTTTCAGAATCGCAGGCAGAACAGTTGAAACTGAATAGGCAGCAAGGCTGTATGACTAGGACAGCAAGGTGTCATCATGCTCCGGTAGTCCTGGACGACAGGTCCTAGGGCTCTAGGTCTAGGGTCCAATGAAGCATCTTTGAGAGCTCTTTTTTGGTGCTAGATTGGGGCAGGATGTAAGCACAGCCATGGCAATAATCCCTGAGAACACTTTTCGAAGGTAAAAGGGCGACATTTGATGACCAAGTACTGGTTAAGATGGGCCGACAGAGGGCGGTCTCGCTACGCTCCGATAAAACATTGCGAAGTTTTACTTTATTTTCTTGTGTGTTTTCAGCAGTTTTTCTAAAAGGTTCTTAATCAGCTTGTCTTGTGCATTACTAATACACACGGTAGAACTATTGGAATACGTCTAATCGCAAAGTGCTCACCACCCACACGAATCTGAGACGTCGAAACAATGGGATTTATTCGGCAAGCAGGGGCCGAGGCTGCTTGGGAGTCCTCACAGGAGAGGAGGAAGCTAAGACCTGGATGGAGAGGCAGACGGGTAAGTCTTAGTGAGATGAAGACGCCGGCGAACACGCGGTTACCCAGCATACTACTGTCTCCGTTACCCGAGTGCATACCACTGTCTCCTCCGTTACTCCAGCATACTACTGTCCTCTGTTACTAGGCACATCTGTCCTCCTCTCCACAATTTCCCAGTATACTACTTGTCTTCTCTCATTACCCAGCATACTACTGTCTCCCTCAGCCCAGCATACTACTGTCCTCTCCACACCCAGCATACTACTGTCCTCATTACCCAGCATACTACTGTCCTCTATTAAGATGAGCATACTACTGTCTCCATTTCTGAGCAGTATACTGTCCTCTATTACCCTAGTATACTACTGTTCCTCTCTATTACCCAGCATACTACTGTCTCATAACAAAAGCATACTTACTTGTCCTCCATTACCCAGCATACTGTTCTCGATATTACCCAGCATACTTCTGTCCCGTTACCCAGCATACTACTGTCCCTTCATTACCCAGCATACTACTGTTCTTCACATTTCCCAGCATACTACTGTTCCTCCTATTACCCAGCATACTACTGTCTCTATTACCCAGCATACTACTGTCTCATCACCAGCAGCATACTACTGTCTCTATTACCCAGCATATGCTTGTCCTCCTCATATACATTGTCCTTTGGCAAATAGCATACTACTGTCTCCTATTACCCAGCATATACTACTGTCTCTATTACCCAGCATACTCACTGTCCTCTATTACCCAGCATACTACATTGTCCTCTATTACCCAGCATAAGCCACTGTCCCTCCCAGTTACCCAGCATACTACTGTCCTCCGCTCTCCAGCATACTACTGTCGCCCAGCATACTACTGTCCTCCGGTACTCCAGCATACTACTGTCCTCCGTTACCCAGCATACTACTGTCCTCCATTACTCAGCATACTACTGTCCTCCATTACCCAGCATACTACTGTCCTCCATTACTCAGCATACTACTGTCCTCCGTTACCCAGCATACTACTGTTCTCAATTACCCAGCATACTACTGTCCTCCATTACCCAGCATACTACTGTCCTCCATTACCCAGCATACTACTGTCTCATTATCCCAG
>NW_025540131.1:0-9732 GCF_020615455.1 Coregonus clupeaformis | reverse complement strand
GCCAATCTAAAGGGAGAGATGGGTTTCCCACTGTGACAGTGACAGACAGTTCCCTCCTTCAGGTGACTGACCACAACTACATCACTATTCTACCCAGACATGGCTTGGCTACTTCTACCCCAAAACCATGACACAGGGATATTTGTTTCCCAAAGAAGTAGTACATATACTCTGACAGGTTGAAACTGCCTTAATATACACTGCTCAAAAAAATAAAGGGAACACTTAAAACAACACATCCTAGATCCTGAATGAATGAAATAATATTATTAAATACTTTTTTTTCTTTACATAGTTGAATGTGCTGACAACAAAATCACACAAAAATTATCAATTGAAATCACTGTATCAACCATGGAGGTCTGGATTTGGAGACACCCACTCAAAATCAAAGTGGAAAACCACACTACAGGCTGATCCAACTTTGATGTAATGTCCTTAAAACAAGTCAAAATGAGGCTCAGTAGTGTGTGTGGCCTCCCCACGTGCCTGTATGACCTCCCCTACAACGCCTCGGGCATGCTCCTGATGAGGTGGCGGATGGTCTCCTGAGGATCTCCTCCCAGACCTGGACTAAAGCATCCACCACAACTCCTGGACAGTCTGTGGTGCAACGTGGCGTTGGTGGATGGGCGTAGACACCGATGTCCAGATGTCTCAATTGGATTCAGGTCTGGAAACAGGCGGGCCATCACACTTACATCAATGCCTTCCTCTTGCAGGCTGCTGACAAACTCCAGCCACTGAGTCACATTATCTTGCATTAGGAGGAACCCAGGGCCAATCGCACCATCATATGGTCTCACAAGGGGTCTGAGGATCTCATCTCGGTACCTAATGGCAGTCAGGCTACCTCTGGCGAGCACATGGAGGGCTGTGCGGCCCCCCAAAGAAATGCCACCCCACCATACTGACCCACCGCCAAACCGGTCATGCTGGGAGGATGTTGCAGGCAGCAGAAACATTCTCCACGGCGTCTCCAGACTCTGTCACGTCTGTCACGTGCTCAGTGTGAACCTGCTTTCATCTGTGAAGAGCACGGGCGCCAGTGGTGAATTTGCCAATCTTGGTGTTCTCTGGCAAATGCCAAACGTCCTGCACGGTGTTGGGCTGTAAGCACAACTCCCCACCTGTGGACGTCGGGCCCTCTCCACCTTGGAGTCTGTTTCTGACCGTTTGAGCAGACACATAAACATTTGTGGCCTGCTGGAGGTCATTTTTTGCAGGGCTCTGGCAGTGCTCCTCCTGCTCCTCCTTGCACAAAGGCGGAGGTAGCGGTCCTGCTGCTGGGTTGTTGCCCTCCTATGGCCTCCTCCATGTCTCCTGATGTACTGGCCTGTCTCCCGAGCGCCTCCATGCTCCTGGACACTACGCTGACAGTACACAGCAAACCTTCTTATGCCACAGCTCGCATTGATGTGCCATCCTGGATGAGCTGCACTACCTGAGCCACTTGTGTGGGTTGTAGACTCCGTCTCATGCTACCACTAGAGTGAAAGCACCGCCAGCATTCAAAAGTGACCAAAACATCAGCCAGAAGTATGGAACTGAGGAAGTGGTCTGTGGTCACCACCTGCAGAACCACTTCTTTATTGGGGGTGTCTTGCTAATTGCCTATAATTTCCACCTGTTGTCTATTCCATTTGCTACAACGGCATGTGAAATGTATTGTCAATCAGTTGTTGCTTCCTAAGTGGACAGTTTGATTTCACAGAAGTGTGATTGACTTGGTTACATTATGTTGTTTAAGTGTTCCCTTAATTTTTTTGAGCAGTGTACATTAGAAACCATTATCTTGCATCATTCATTGGTAACACATTGCATGGGGCGTAAGAGTTATGGGACACAACGTCATCAATGTCCAAAGTGTGTTGAACATGAACAGAATGTTGAGATCGAAGCAGCTGACATTCAATGATCTGATACTGTGAATTGTACAATATTTGGCAGTATTAATTTCCTGTATGATTCAGCCTCTTAACAAGTGACTGCACACACATATAAGAGGATGACTGTCAGCTGATGCCTAATTCATGGAGTGTGTGTGTGTGTGTGTGGGGGGGGACTAAGCCAGTGTGCAAGAGGACAGAGGCTGTGTCTAGACTTGACAGTTCATGCAGATTTAGTATTCTGATCATAGAGGTCTGATCATGGAAATTGAATTCTACATTAAAATGTCTACCGTGTCCACAGTGTGTCCGGATTCCCCTTTCCCGCTTATATTCAAATGCCAGTATGCATTCTACGAACGGTGGAATAGGCAAAATATGATAATAACACAACAACTGATGGCAGTAGCTAACTACTGTAGCTAACTAGCCAGCTAACCTCTGTAGCTAGCAAGCAACGCTAAAGGGATTGCAAACGGGTTAGCATAACTCAAGCCAAACAATATTAGCTAGCTGGCTAGCATTTATAAGGCCAGCAAACACATTCCTTACATGCTAGGAACATATTTCTTCCAATGTTATAATCAAAAGTGCCTCTCTGTCCCAAAACACACGTTTTCTGTGGGAGGAGTGCTGAAGACGTCGCCCACTGTATGCGCTTTCGGTTGCCTGATTGCGTCCAGACTGAGGAGAAATCCGCACACAATGCATCCCTGACCACCTCCTGAAGTGGTCAGCCAGAACTGAACACAATCAGACCACAAAGCGACTTTTGTGCGTCTAGACACGTCTTTTCAATGCGATCTTCGTATTCTGATAGCAGAAGTCGCATGTAAGTGTCAAGTGTAGACATGGCCAGAGTGACTCAGCCCTGTTCTAGGCCCTCCTGCTGCGTGTGGCCCAGAGCTGATTGATGCTGAGAGTGCATGTCACTCTGCACTCCAACGCACCCTCTCCAGGGGGGTTAACCCAGCTTGAATATAAAATGTAAGCCATTCAGTTAGAGACACTCAGGGCTAGTGCAGGGCTATAGTCCCGTGTAGCTCAGTTGGTATAGCATGGCGCTTGCAACGCCAGGGTTGTGGGTTCGTTTCCCACGGGGGGCCAGTATGAAAAATGTATGCACTCACTAACTGTAAATCGCTCTGGATAAGAGCGTCTGCTAAATTACTAAAATGTAAATGTAAATGTGCAGAACACGCCTTTGGACATCAATTAGGCTGGACTGAACCATGGTGAGCCGGGCGTTTTTGGGGACTGCCCAACGGGTGCACAGACAGTTCTCAATCGCCAATGGTGTCTTAAATCCGTCCAAAGTGATTTAAACAGCATTAGCTTTAGTCTATTTTTAAACCAGTAAAAATACTACACTGAGAGATTTGGATGGCCCGAAACCATATTGCAGTGTGTAGATGTGTCCATCCTTTTCAACCACCGTGATACATTACAATTATGCATAAATTACGCATAATTTCACACATTGTACAGATACAAGATATCGGCTTTCCGCATAGGCAGCAAGTTGGAGAAAGCTCCCCGCAGAGGAATTAGATTCAGTAGGCCTAACTCTAGACAGTTTGGCAGGACAGTTAGAGGCCGGTCGTGAGATGCCCGGTTTTAGAGGGCGGCGAGGTCAACGTGCGCAACCGTTATGGTAGGATTTCAACCAGGATGCACTTAATGGTTACATAACAGAGATGTAATAATGCACTGGTCTCGCCCTTATGGTAAAAACACAGATAATAACATAATTCGTTGTTCCAAGCTGGAGTTTTTCCCCCGGTACAGGCGGAACTTCATGTGAAGGGGAGAAGGTGAACCCATCGTCACATTTTCAGACCATCTGTGCTATACGGACCGTCAGTGATGTAGACCAACGGTCAGTGCTATACGGGAACCTTGGGACGTCCCTACCCTAAACCCTACCTAACCTAAACCATTGTAAATGTCAACTTCCAATCGGCTAGGGACGTCCCAAGGATTCCAGATAGGCACGGACCGTAGACCAACGGGATTATCGTGAAAACAATTCCGATTCTGTTTTTTTTGCACTGAAATCACTCTCTGCGTAGAATGTCAAAGGTTAATGTATCACTCTCTCTGCATGTTTCAGAGTGATAAGAAAGAGGCGGCCTGTGGCGCATTGCTGCGTCGCGCCAGTCGTTTTAAATAAGTAATTCTTTAGGGGATTCGAGCGCCATTGAATGGGTACATGCAGTGCAGTTGGGGTAGGAACAGCAAATTCCTCACAATAATCCGCTTTAGCCATGATGCAACCACGAATAGGCTACAAACCGTCTACCATGGAAAAACGCTGCGCATAACTAATGAGGCAGATACCGTTATATTATCATTTCAACACCACCCTCGCACAACATTAACCAGCGATTACGAATGCCCTTGACATTCTCAATGCATCTACACGATTAGGCTACTATATCCAAAAGAACGACTATATCCTGTATTATTTGAATCAGCAATGCGGCTTACCTGAGTAGCTTTGTGGACTGTTTCTTAAACCCTGCTACAGACATGGCTCCTGCGGCTGCTTTACACGACGATTCTTGATTGATTACGAGCTGCTGTAGGATTGTTTTGCAGGAATCTCGGGTCCTAATTGCGTGGGATGATATTGCTTCCGAGGAAAACCCCTCTGTATTGCTCTTAACTACTGGGAATCTCCTTTGAACGGGGCCGTCGTTCTAAAACAGTGATCAGCAGAAGTCTACTGAATTCACAACCCTGTACGACACGCCAGTGACGTCTGCACTCCGTAACCAGGCTCTTTTTTAAAGCACCAGCGTAGGCTACAGAGTTGGCCAGTCTATCTACCACTGCACGACAAGGCATGTTAAACGGCACACGCTGTATCAGCGCCATTTTAAATGAGGAGAGTGTGGCGTATAAGGGGATATAGGGCTAAATCGGGACGTGACAAGGCGGACAGTACGAAAAACCAATTGCACGAAGGGAATTACATAAATTGAAGCTAAACCTATTATTTCCAGGAGAAAAGGAGCCCTACCCTCAATAATCGGCCTTTCATTCCTATTTTAATAGCCTACGAAATCCAAACTGAACAATGTGCATTAAAACCTTGTCAAGACATTGATATACACCACAGATTAAAAAGGCATGTAGCCTATCAGACATTGTATCCGCGGTAGCTATGAGTTGGGAGTTTCAGCAGCCGGTTCTAGCACCATGGACAGCAACCAACAGGGGCGCCTTCTCAGCGGAACGTCTGGGGACATTAGGTCCTTTCCTAGTTTTAACACATTAAATAATTCCACCTTATGACTACAATCCAGCTGTTTCTTAAAGTTCTTAAAACAATTCTAAAAATCCTCAAAAGTTGAGCCTTTTCAATCTAACTTATTCCCAATATTTTCACTAAACATCATGACTTCTTTTTTATGGCATTTGGGACGCTTTTTCAAAGCATTACAGTCATGCGTGCATACATTTTTGTGTATGGGTGGTCCCGGGGGATCACCCCTACCTTGTCGTTTCACGCTGTGCTCTCCCAGCTGGCCTACGATACCACACATATAATACGTTCCTACCTACCGCAACATCCGCCATAACATTATTCTCGGCTGCAAACAGATAGGCTGCAAACTATCAAATATCCTACGGCTATGGTCCTTCTACGACCTAAAACATCAAATGTGTTCACACATTAACCTTCCTCCTACCACCATCCGCCATCACTTATTCTTGGCTGCAACTCTCAAGTAGCCTATCGGGCTATGACACCTTAAATTAACACTGAGCTGAAGAGCTTACATTTGTTTTCAGCTCAACCCTTCACCACCCACATAGTTGCATTTTGGCACCAGTTTATTCATCAATATACACTTTACATCCTCAGACCCAAGCTAACTGCCGATATCTATATAAATCACAAGCTGTGTGGCTGGAGGCCCTATGATATAACTTATGAAATAGATATTGGTGGAAATGAAAGATAGCTTATATATGCCCTGGAAATGAGTCCTACATTCTTTATACTACATAAAATCAGTTCAATTTACTCATTCTTTCTTCACTTATCACTGTTCATTGACTAACTCTAAATAAATACAAACTCAAGTAGATCTAGGGTTGTTGGTGACTCCTCAATGTGCAACAATAACATTTTATTACTGATTAATTTCTATTTCCTCATTACCATTTTCTGGGTTAGTGGGAGGTCTAGGCCTTTATTGTGTGTGTATGTGTGTGTAGGATCATATTGTGTGTGATAACCATATGTGTGTTTGTTTAACACTAATAAACAACATGGGGTATGATTCATGGTGTTACATGTGAATAATGCAGAAGCAGGTAATTAGTGCATTATGGTGATATAACATGGAGGCGGCGGTATGACTCAAATCAATTTAATTCCTCCAACAAATCGAAACACAACATTCGACTCGCCTGTAGCTTATGCCCAACTGCATTATAATCTATGCCTCCGGCATCCCATCTTTCCTATGAAATGCCTATCATGTACACCACTCAAAGTGCATCCATTAAAATAACTTATTCCATTTCAAATGTATACACAGCACGTACCCAAACCCACTACACCCTGCCTAATAATAAATACATTGTATTGGTGCCACCTTGTGTCAACATAACTCCACCATAATAGTTTTTATGCGAAATGAACTGGCAGGCATCTTCTTTACTATCAACTGGAGTTTGATTCAATCCAGTAATAGCTAGACTGTTGATATATCATTATATGTGTTTTCTCTTTTTACTATTGTTTAGTTATATAATGTCACTTTTCAGCTGTAGTGTATTGATTAATATATACTAACAATCGCAACATGTAAAGTGTTGGTCCCATGTTTCATTCGCTAAATAATCAAAATACTTCCATATCACACAAAATATAATTCTCTCAAATTTATACACAAATTTGTTTACATCCCTTTATGATTTTTTGAACATAATCCAGTCCACCTGACCTCATATCAATCTATTAACACACATCATTATTTGCACATTTTGTTGCTGGGACAATAAAGGCCATTAAAACTTTTTGGTTTTGGGCCTCCTGATTAAGCGCGAAGCCCTTACTACCCGACATGGGTTCATTCCCGGGCTGTGCTGGCACAACCCGCTGTGGCCGGAGTCCCATAGGCGGCGCACAATTGGCTCACGTCCGGTTTGTCCAGTGGGCTTTCTTGGCTCATCCCTCTTGTCTATCCTGCGCTACTCATTTTTCCTCCGACAGCATTATCCTTGCTAACCGAGTTAAACTGGCGGGTGTTCGGCGCGGTTTCGTCTGTTTCTAACCTGCGTGACTCACACCATCGCCTCTCCGGTTGGGGAGTTGCTGCAGATGAGACAAGATCAAATCGGGAAGTGAAAAATGTTTTTCCCAACACAATGGCACAGATGTCTCATTTTATGGGTGTGCAGTTGCTTTTTTCAGATCCTATTAATGTTCTTTACCCCCTCCATAATCTTTTAGATTTCATCGCGTCCAACTGGCGCTCACAACTGCAGACTCTTTCACCTCGCCCACCCAGGACCTTCGTCACATCGGCTTCTTCACCTGCGGGATTGTCTGAGACCAGCCCCGGGACAGTATAAAGTTATTTTGCACAAAAATAAACTTTCTACACCTACTCAGCACTATCTGGGCTCACTTAATTCCGTGGAAGCAAAAATTTCCCATACTGCATACTCACCAACTCACCCATTACCTGTTTGGAATCTCTATCGACTGCTATAACTGATCCCATTTCTCAGCCTTTGCCAGCCATTGAAGAGGAGTACACATTCCCCCTTTCAATCAACATGCAAAGGAGTTAACCGCTGCATAGAGCAAATGGTGGTCACACCATACTACTTTTTCTATCCCTATTTTTTAAAAGGCATCTATGACCACACAGATCATACAATTTTCAAAATATTCCTCCCTTGCTTTTTCCTATTTTGTTGTATTAAAACCTGTAATTTAAATGTATTTTTTTATTTCATGTAATACACCAAATATCCAAATATGAAGTAAATAAAATATAAAAAAATTCCAAATATGTATGCTCATATTATTCCCACCACTCTGCTTGCCCCTAAATAAGATCTAGGTGCAACCAAATACATTTCAAAGTCACATAATTAGTTTCAATAAATCAACCCTGTTCAATCTTTCACTTGTCACATGATCTCAGTATATTGTTCTAAAGGCCCCATCTCACACCACATAAACAGACACCACCACCCCAGCGCAAATAACCAAGAGCTCTCCAAACGATTCAGGAACAAAGTTGTGGAGAAGTACAGATCAGGGTTGAGTTATAAAAACATATCAGAAACTTTGAACATCCCAAAGAGCACTCATTAAATCCATTATAAAAAAATTTGAAAAAATTCCCCACAACAAACCTGCCAGGAGAGGGCCGCCCACCAAAACTCACGGACCGGCAAGGAGGGCATTAATCAGAGGCAACAAAGAACCTAATAACCCTGAAAGCTGAAAGTTCCACGCGATTGAGTTCTGTCTACTCCACTTAACCTTCACTCACTGGGTTTAAAAATAACACGTTTGTGTTCGTCAAAAGACATGTGGGAGACTCCCCAAACATATGAAGAAGATACTCTGGTCAGATGAACTAAATTTTTTTGCCATCAAAAACTTATGTCTGGCGCAAACCCAACACCTCTCATCACCTTTACCCATCCCCACAGTGACTGTGGTGGCAGCATCTGCTGTGGATTTTTTAACTCGACCTTCATTGGGATGATGATGGTTAAAGGAATTCTTGGAATGTTTCAGTCTTCCAAGATTTGAGACTGGGGGTTCCCTTCGCAGCAACATACTCTCACATACTGCTAAAGCAACCCAAATCCAACTTTACATTTTACGTTTGAGTCTTTTGCAGCGCTCTTATCCAGAGCACTTACAGTTAAGTAAGTGCATCTTTTTCATATGAAGAACTGAGGTTTTGCATGAAAGAATGGGCAAATCCCAGTGCTATTCCTTTGAACATACCCCCAAACTTGCAGCTGTAATTGCTGCAAAAGGTGGTTACAAAGTTTTACTTTGGGGGGTTTTTCTCTTCTTTTTTTTTATTATTTCTTTTTATCACAAAAAAAAATTCATCTTCAACGTGTAGGCATGTTTTGTAAATCAAATATACAACCAAAATCCATTTTAATTCCAGGTTAAGGCAGAAAATAAAATGCCAAGGGGGGTAATACTTTACTTAAGCCCTGCATTAAATCCACATAGATTGGCCTAATTTATTTATTTCAATTGACTGATTTCTTTCCATGTACTGTAACTGTGTAAAATCTTTTTCAAATTTATTTGCATGTTACATTTATATTTACTTCAGTGTATAATACCTTTTTAGTGAGGGATTATAACTACTGACAGTCTGAATCCTTACTCTTCTAGCATGAAAAAAAAAGCATAGATGCCCCATCAATACATTTCATCTGAAAATACATTACATAACTAAACAATAGCTAAAGAACGACAGAATCAGTGATCTATCTACCACGTCTGTCACCCTTTTTATATACTTGTCCAGTGGCTTCAGCTCCTGATAAGTCTTATCCCGGCCAAGTAGTTTATCTGTTTGTGTGTGAGTCATGTCTGTGTCACTTCCCACTCCAGTGAAGTCTCTTTCTCGTTGTCATCTCCACCCATAAATCTTACCTGTTACCATGAGACAAGATGGAGAGAGCCTGGCCGCTAATTTCTTCTCTCCACCACCCTACACAGCCTAGTGCTCTCATCTCTATCTCTAAGGAGGAAAAATGTAGAAATAATCGACAGAGCCAAAAAATATAAAACAGATTTTGTACTCTATAAAGCGGTTATGGGTTAGCC
>NW_025540130.1:0-9744 GCF_020615455.1 Coregonus clupeaformis | reverse complement strand
TCCTGATCCCCACGTAGGCCAGTGGTGTGTGTTCCAGTACGGTCCGGCCTGGTTCTGCCACTTAAATTCAAGTCAGTGGTGCGCCGCTTGCCCGCTGCCCGCTCCTTGCTCCCCACTCAAGTCAGTGGTGCGCCAATAGCCCGCCGTTGCTTTCCTCGCACTAAGTCAGGGGTGCGCTCGCCAGTCTCGGCTCGGCCCACCTCCTGCTCCCCGCACCAAGTCGTGCGCTCGTTGTCTGCCAAGCTCGCTCCCAGCTCCCACACCAAGCCAGTGGTGCGCCGGCCAGTCCGGCACGGCCCGTGCCTGTTCCCCACTCCGGGTCAGGGGTGCGCTCGACAGCCCTCGGCTCGCCCGCTTCCTGCTCCCCGCCACCAAGCCAGTGGTGTGCGCCGCCAGCCCGGCATCACGCGGCTCGGTCCCCACTCCGGGTCAGGGCACGCTGACAGCCCGGCTCGCCCGCCTTCTGCTCCCCACAAAAATTGCCAGTGGTGGCGCCGTCAGTCGGCACGCCCGCACTGTTCCACCGTGGCTGGTCCGCAATCGTCGGGATAAGCTCACCCCGAGCTAGAGCAACTGGGCCCACCAGTGCGGCGGTCCAGTTCGCCAGCAGTGGGCCAGGACCGACCAGGGGTACTGTGGGGGCGAGGGAGGGGACACCGCGCCCAGAGCCGGATCTGCCGCCAAGGCGGAGTGCCCACCCGGTCCCTCTGTGTGTTGCTGGCGGCGGTCGGAGTCCGCGCTTGGGTACTGTCACCCTGGCTCTGGGGACTCTGAAATGTTGAGCCAGGTGGGGATTTTCATGTTTAGTTTCGAGTAGCTCTTATGTTGTGTTTTCTATGTTTTGGGTTTTGTCTCTAGATCATATAAGATCTATGTTGTCAGGTGGTTCCTAATCAGAGGCAGCTGTTGCTCGTTGTCTCTGATTGGGAGCCATACTTAGTAGGCTGTTTTCAGCTACTCTTTGTGGATCTTGTTCTGATTTGCTTTGTGGCACCCGTTGACGTCGTTATCGCTAAGGTTTTGATCGTGTGACTATCTCTTAAATAAATAATATGTTCACTCAAACGCTTGCCTTGGTCCGCCCATCATATGTGTCAACGACGACAGCTTTATAATAATACATTGTATACTGTTGTTATCTTTATATGACAATGGAACTTTATTCTATACAGCAAATGGGCTATTCTAATAAATGGATTCCCTTTGATATTTGAAGTAGAAATTGTGCACAAATAAAGCCTGTTATATTAAACCAAGGGCCCTTTAATATATAGACCACATGGAACATTCTATAGACTGATTTTTTATACGACTTACAACAGCCAAAACTCAGCATTTTGACATGGCCCTCTGTGCACCCCTCTGTGACTTCTAGAAGATTTTCAACCCCTTTACACCCAACATTTCTCCAGGCTTCTTACCTATCATTGTAAAGCCCAGCTTATTTTGTTAATTTGACAGTCATTTCTGAAGATTATTGTTAATTTCCATATTTATTTCATGTGATTAGTGATCCAATCTAAAGAACCATTGAAT
The DNA here is from genome assembly GCF_020615455.1 of Coregonus clupeaformis. Lineage (NCBI taxonomy): Eukaryota > Metazoa > Chordata > Actinopteri > Salmoniformes > Salmonidae > Coregonus > Coregonus clupeaformis. Next base: position 8,208 of record NW_025540130.1, on the reverse strand, counting down.
ACATCTAATAGTCAAATCTGTAAAAGCAGGTGAGCTGGTTGTTTTGTGGTGGAAAATGCAGGTCGAGCATAACACGCCAACCTCCTGTTACCCATTGGATAGACAGGCTAGAAATGTTTTAACAATTTAAATTTAAAGAACCCTCCCTGTGCACATAACAACCTTCCATTCCTTCTGTCACAAGGGCATTCATGGCTGACTTAAGATGAAATCATCAACCCTCTTACTTTTTTATTATAATAGAACTTTGTTTATATAGTTTATTTAACCTCTTGAGATGGAAAACACTGCTTGTTCTTTTAGCTGAACGGTGCTCTTTTATGACAGAATGTGAAAAAAGTGTGAAATAAAACATTATTGTGACCAAGTTACAATTGATTTCAACATGCACATAACCTTTATAATTAGGTGGAAAACAAGGAACTTTATAACAACTCACCTTTCTCTGTCTGGAACCAAGACAACTGCCCTTTGTCCATTTGAGACTTCAACTAGACAATCAACACCAAGTGACTTTACTCTGGAAATATTTTATCAACTTGTTTTGTACTTTGGGGACACTAGCATTTTATAGCTCAACAAGCAGAGAAATGAGTATGCTTTGCCATTGCTGCTTGGCCAACAAAGAAGGAACAAATCTGTAGGCTGCTGTAGATATAGATCGCGTGTTCTTTCTGGTTTCCACTTTTCTTTCTGGTTTCACTTTACTTATGTTTTTATGAAATAAATATATTATTTGACAAAAAAAAAAAAATTTATTGACCAAGTTATACTAACACCTAAAAAGTTACTAAATTGGTGGAACGGGCACCCAATTATCATAGACAATTATCATAGACATAGCCCTACAACAATTCACAGAAAACAAAATATATTTTTTTCATTTAAATTATGTACAGGAAATACACATTTCAGAAAACCATGTGTCTCCAAATGTGTTAATTGCGTAACTCGTTGTGCTTCAACATGGGATGTGAAGTTGACGCTCAATCTTCATATTGTGAATAAACAAAAGTACCATTTTCCAAAATCATGTGTTTTAAATAGTGAAAATGTCTGAACGTGGCTTCACATATTTAGCTTCCATTCGACCCTTCCATTAGGACAATGAAAAATACAATGAAATGGGGTTGTTATTTCATAATAGTAAATCTTCTAAACAGCCTTATGCGTTTTGATTTCAATATGCACATAACCTTTATAATTAGTGAAAAACAAGTGAACTTTATAACAACTCACTTCCTCTGTCTGGAACTTCAGACAACTGCTCTTTGTCCATTTGAGACTTCAACTAGACAATCCCCACCGTTGTACTTTTTACTCTGTAAATATTTTATCAACTTGTTTTGTACTTTGGGGACATCAATGTTTCCTTGTAGTTCCACAAGCAGAGAGAATGAGTATGCTTCTGCCATTGCTGCTGGCTACCAAAGAAGGAACAAATCTGTAGGCTGCTGTAGATATAGATCGCGTGTTCTTTCTGGTTTCTACTTACTTATGTTTTAATGAAATAAATATATTATTTGATAAATGAAACATTTTATTGCAGCAACATGCACATACAGTAGATTACATAAAGAAATAGATTACAGAAATTATTCCTTAAAGTCGATGAAAAAACAACAAATAATGGCTGTGGGGAAAATCCTTTATTTTCAGGAATGCACATGTACTGTAATTGTGTGTGTGTGTGTAAAAAAATAGAGCACAACCTAAATAAATTGATACTTGGTGACAAACCAAGTCACAGAATTCGTCAACAGAATGACGTTTTAATTTCTGCTATGTGGTACAATATCTAGCTGTCAGTCAACCGGTCCAAAAGTGAAACTAAACTTAAATGTAGGCATTCATTTCGAATGGTTAGGGATAGGATTAGCGGATAGTTTAGGCATTAATTCAGAGTATTAACTTAAGGGTTAAGGTTTGGAAAGGCTTAAACAAAAACAGTATCTAACACTAATTTATTTATATTAGAGAAATATACATCATCGGTCAAAGAGTTTAGACTCATCATTCAAGGGTTTTTTCTTTATTTGTACTATTTTCTACATTGTAGAATAATAGTGAATACATCAAAACTATGAAATAACACATACGGAATCATGAAATCTCAAAAAAGTGTTAAACAAATCCAAATATATTTTATATTTAAGATTTTCAAATAGACACCCTTTGCCTTGATGACAGCTTTGCACACTCTGGCATTCTCTCAACCAGCTTCACGCAGGTAGTCACTGAATGCAGATTTCAACTAACAGGTGTGCCTTCTTAAAATGCTTATTTGTGTGGAATTTATTTCCTTCTTAATGCGTTTTGAGCCAATCAGTTGTGTTGTGACAAGGTAGGGAATAAAGAAGATAGCCCTATTTGGTAAAAGACCAAGTCCTTATTATGGCAAGAACAATCAAATAAGCAAGAGAAACGACAGGTCCATCATTACTTTAAGACATGAAGGTCAGTCAATGAACATTTGCAACTGAAATGCTTTCTTCAAGCGTAGCCTCTAAAACCATCAAGCGCTATGATGAAACTGGCCCTCATCAGACCGCTACAGAATGGAAGACCCAGAGTTACCGCTGCTGCAGGATAAGTTAATTAGAATTACCAGCCTCAGGAAATTGCAGCCCAAATAAATGCTTCATAGAGTTCAAGTCACAGACATCTCAACATCAACTGTTCAGAGGGGACTGTATGAATCAGGCCTTCATGAACAATTGCTGCAAATAAACTGGTACTTTAAAGGACACTAATAAGAAGAAGAGACTTGCTTAAGCCAAGAAACACGAGCAATGGACATTAGACCGTGGAAATTTGTCCATTGGTCTGAGTCCAAATTTGACATTTTTGAAACTGAACTGAGTCTTTTGTGGGAACGACGGTGAACAGATGACTGCGTATGTGTATTTCCCACTGTAGCATGGAGGAGGAGTTAGCAGGTGTGGGTGTGCTTTGCTGGGTGATACTGTCTGTGATTTATTTAGAATTCAAGGCACATTCCTAACCAGCATGGCTACCACAGCACTTTGCAGCGAGACGCCATCCCATCTGGTTTGGGCTTAGTGGGACTATCATTTGTTTTTCAACAGCACAATGATCCAACACACCTCCAGGCTGTGTGTAAGGGCTATTTTGACCAAGCATGAGAGGATGAAGCACTGCATCAGATGTCCTGGCTTCATTAACCTTCAAACCCTCAACCCAATTGAGATGGTTTGGGATGGAATGACGGCAGAGGAAGGAAAAGCAGTCAACAAGTGCTCAGCAAATGTGGAAACTCCTTCAACACTTTTGAAAAAGCATTCCAGGTGAAGCTGGTTTAGAGAATGCCAAGTAGTGTGCATATCTGTCATCAAGGCAAAGGGTGGTTATTTGAAGAATTCCAATATGTAAATATATTTGGATTTATGTAATACTTTTGGTTACTACATTATTCCATATGTGTTATTTCACAGTTTTGTCTTCTACCTATTATTCTACAATGTAGAAAATAGTACAAATAAAGAAAACCCCTGAATGAGTATGTTTTAAAACTTTTGACTGGTACTGTAAAGCAATTGATGTTAGTTTATGTCATCATTCATCTTCTCTCCCTCAGTGCTGCTCCAATAAATTTGGGGTATATCTGGAAACTATCAACAGTTTCTACAAATCAAATCGGTCAAAGTAAAACATTTTATGAGTTAATAAATGGGTTTTGCCACTGGAAATAACTTTTGTAGTGCTGCATTAGTATCTAAATGTTTCCTACCAATATCAGTTTGACGCTTCTCATCAAGGGCCGGCTTTGCTGAAGTCCCTTTATTGGCATTTCCATTTTTTCCAGATAATCCATGGTATAATCACCCCACTCTCCCACAGCCACAGCCAGGTCTTTAACCATGGCTGCTGGAGGTGCCAATTTCTACTGTAAGAGGCCTGCAGCGTGGTAGTACTTATGCCCAAAGGTAATCCTCTGCCGATGGTCCTGGCTGTATAAATGGTAACATAATCATACACTACTATTTTATCACTGTCCATTGTTAAAGATGACAAATACATCTTTTGAATGGCTAATTAAGCACTTACCTTTGGGGCTGGTGGTTGGGCAGTGACCTGAGGGGCTGGTGGTTGGGCAGTGACCTGAGGGGCTGGTGGTTGGGCAGTGACCTGGAGGGCTGGTGGCTGGGCAGTGACCTGAGGCTGGTGGCTGGGCAGTGACCTGAGGCTGGTGGCTGGGCAGTGACCTGAGAGGCTGGTTGATTGGGCAGTGACCTGAGGCTGGTGGTTACAGTGACCCGAGAGGCTGGAGGCTGGGGTACAGCTTCAAGTTTTAGAAGCAAGGCTATTCATGAGATTGAAAATGTGAAACAAATAAACCTGTTTTCAAATTCAATCATTTGAAAAGAGTGAGAAACAGACAGAAGAGAGAGACATTCAGGTGATTCCTTAATAACAAAAAGCAAACATGCCTATAGCAATACATACTCTCTGCAGAGACATGTTCAGGGTTGTCAGTTTCTGTATTGGAACTTTTTTTTAAGAGCCTTCATCTCCTCTTTCTCCTCTCTCAGCCTTATTTTTTCCTTTCTGTGATATTCTCCATATGTAGAAGATCCTTTGTCCTGTCAGCAACTAAATCAGTTCAAAGTTTAATGTGAGAAAATAGGAGCCTTGTGAAATTGAGAGAGCAATTGAATGATTAACTTTAAGGATCTGCACAAGAATAAAAACGTTTTGTCTTCTTTTGCCGGATTGGTTTGGGCCCTGGCAAACTGAGGTGTGCTGGGGGGAGTGTATGGGCGCTTGGTTGCTGGCTTTTGCTTTTGGTTTCGTCCTTCCTTTGACTCTAGGTGCCTCAAGTTGAGTTATTTCCATTAATTTGTCTTTGTGCTCTATAAGTGGGACTGATAGACAGCAACAATTAGACAAACATTACTCAAGCATGGCAATAATAAAGAGACACCACTTAACATATCGAAACCTACCACTTGTTTGATCCTTGGCAGGAGAACTCATTCCCTCCCACACAACATCCACTATTTCCAGGTGGAACTCCTATATAAATTTTTACAGGTACAATATAACATTTGGGCAAGTCTCCTCCTGCCACTCTATTAGCAACCCACTCATCTGTAGGTTAAACATGGAGAAATCATTACAATGGGGTCATTGTCAGTAGGGATATGCCTAAGACTAGGCAGCTACTGCCACTGCTTATAGCTAGCTTTGTAAACTCCTTTAGTCTGTTATTATATTTTTCAATTTAGGGGTTAGATCAGCTTTAATATTGCAGATATATTGTAGCTTCCATCAATGTAATTAATTAATCATTTCAAATACCCCATATATATGTTTTTGAATATATATATATACACATACATACATACATACATGAGGTCAGTGAATTGTCCCTAGAGCTCAGAGACAAGGATTTCTGTGTCGAGGCACAGATCTGGGGAAGGATACAAAAACAATTCTTGCAACATTGAAGAACCCCAAGAACACAATGGCTTCCATCATTCTTAAATGGAAGCAGTTAAAAACCATCAAGACTCTTCCTAGAGCTGGGCGTGTTCACTTCAAACTGAGCAGGAGGAGGAGAAGGGCCTTGGTCGGGAGGTGACCAAGAGTCCGATGGCCTCTGACAGAGCTCTAGAGTTCTCTCTGTGGAGATGGAAGAACCTTCCAGAAGGACATCCATCTCTGCAGCACTCAACCAATCAGGCCTTTATGGTAGAGGCCAGATGGAAGCCACCTCAGTAAGGCACAACACAGCCCGCTTGAAGTTTGCCTAAAGGCACCTGAATACTCCTGTGACCATGAGAAACAAGATTCTCTGGTCTGATGAAACCAAGATTGAACTCTTTGGCCTGAATACTGCCGCCACATCTGGTGAAACCTGACACCATCCCTACGGTGAAGCATGGAGGTGGCAGCATCATGCTGTGGGGATATCTTTCAGCTTACAGGGACTGGGAGACTAGTAAGGATCGTGAGGGAAAGATGAACAGAGCAAAGTACAGAGAGATCCTTGATGAAATCCTGCCCAGAGCGCTCATGACCTCAGATTGGGGCGAAGGTTCACCTTCCAACAAGACAACAACCCTAAGCAATACAGATAAGACAACACAGGAGTGGCTTCGAGACAAGTCTCTGAATGTCCTTGGAGGGCCCAGCCAGATCCCAGACTTGAACCCGATCAACATCTCTGAGAGACCTGGAAATAGCTGTAAAGCTACGCCCCCATCCAACCTGACAGCGCTTGAGAGGATCTGCAGAGAAGAATGGGAGAAACTCCCCAAATACAGGTTTGCCAAGTTTAGAAGGCCATACCCAAGAAGACTCGAGGCTGTGACCAATGCCAAAGGTGTTTCAACAAAGTACTGAGTAAAGGGTCTGAATACTTATGTAAATGTGAAAATTTCCGTTTTTTTAATTTGCAAAGAAATCTACAACTGTTTTTGCTTTGTCATTATGGGGTATTGTGTGTAGATTGATGTGAGGAAAAATACTATTTAACTTCAATTTAGAATAAGGCTGTAACGTGAATTAAATGTGGAAATGTCATGGGATCTGAATACTTTCTGGTGGTTGTAGTCTTTGACAATAATCTCAAGGCTTTCTCCTGACTGATAAGAAGACTGTGACATGTGTGGAGGAGCACCAAAGCCCTGGACTCGGGCTGAGACGATAACATCACCTGCCTAGCCACAGAGATTCATTTTACATCCTAGTCTCTGGGGGTAGGGGTGTAACTCTGGTTTTGACTGATTTCATGTCAACGCTAATACAGCCAAAAACAAAATAAAAGCTAGCTAACCAACAACTTCGTAACAATGTATTTGAGAGACAACAAGTTTCATTGTGCACATTTATTTATGTTTCCAATAAAACATTGGAGACTAAATATAGCTTACATGTTGTCAACAATCTAAGCTAACCCTCATCTATTTTACTCCCATAGTTGTGCATGTTACTGTTTTGTTGCTAAACAACCAACCCGCTCATACAACAAGGCAAAGACCATGGTTTATGACCACGGTGTTGAATTATGCTTCTCTGAAAAACAGCCAAAGGTGATTACTTTCAAGTGATCTTTCACAAAAACCTGATGACTTACTGTTCAAGTGAAACACTGAGGGCTGGTTTCAGATAGAGATTAGTTTTATTTGTCACGCAAACACAAGTACAGTGAAATGCCCTTCCCAACATCAAACCCAATCAAATAAAGCATATTGGTAGCATTCACAGATTTTCAGATGTTATCGCAGGCAGTGGAATGTTTATGTTTGTGGCACCCAACAGTGCAGTAATACCTAGTAATAATAAAAAGAAAACATTCAACACAATACACACTATACTATGAAACAAAGATAAATTATATAAAAGAATGATAGTAAAAGCTTTGAGCACCTTAAATGACATTTTACTTAAAAAGGCAAACTCAAGTAGCTCCATCATTCATTGAATCAGATAAAATAAAATAAAATTGTATTGGTCACATACACATATTTAGCAGATGTTATTACGGGTGTAGCTTAAATGCTGAATCAGATACTCATTCATCACAAACCACTGATATTGCCAATACTTTAATGATTTTTTCATTGGCAAGATTAGCAAACTTAGGTATTACGTGCCAGCAATAAAAGCTGACACTACACATCCAAGTATGACTGATCAAATTATGAAAGACAAGCATTGTTATTTTGAATTCCATAAAGTGAGTGTAGAAAATATTATTATTGTCTATCAACAATGACAAGCCACCGGGGTCTGGTAACTTGATGGGAAATTACTGAGGATAATAGCGATAATATTGCCACTCTATTTGCCATCTCTTCAATCTAAGCCATTTAGAAAGTGGCACCTCATTCGAGGGAAGCAAAAGTAATTCCGCTTCCCAAGAATAGTAAAGCCCCCTTTACTGGCTCAACAAATACCAATCAGCCTGCTAACAACCCTTAGTAAATCCCTGGAAAATGGTGTTTGACCAGATACAATGCTATTTTACTGTAAACAAATTGACAACAGACTTTCAGCACGCTTAGGGAAGGACATTCAACAAGCACGGCACTTACACAAATGACTGATGCGATTGGCTGAGAGAAATGTATGATCAAAAGATTGTGGTAGTCTACTGATGGAAAACGTGACGCGCTATGTCTCCTACACCTGCTATATTGTGGATAAAGAGTTACCTGTGTAACATAAACACAGAGGATG
>NW_025540129.1:0-9752 GCF_020615455.1 Coregonus clupeaformis | reverse complement strand
GTCTCCACTATCAGTTTCTCATCTCTTAGATATGTCTTCAATTCTCTAACACCTGTACTCATGTGATGGATGGAGATCTTGAGCAAGATAGAGAGGAGCAAGCTATGACTGTGACACAGTTCACCAGTCCCGCCGCTAGGAAGATTTGTTTTTGAGGTAGGGACAAGCTTTCTAACCTTTGGTTCTATCTGTACTCAGCATAGGCCTGAAGGGAGATCTGACAAGAAAGAGAGGGAAAAGCAGACTCATGGACAGGGCTCTAACTCAGGTCCGCTTGGATAAGAAAATATATTATGTGGCATGAATCCTGACTGACAGGCCGCAAGGTAGAGGCATGCGTTGATTAATAGAATGAGGTCATCTCATCTGTTTGTTCAGTTAGGTATGACTCATGTTTTGTTCCTGCCTTACCAATCTCTGGGATCTCCATTATAAATGAGGCGGTTCACTGCGTTTATAAATGTAGAGTGACATTTGGTGTCATTCATTAGTGGTCGGTAGTGTTTTCACAGGATATTGGAGGCACACTCCATCTGCTAATACCCATTGAAGTATGGCTTCTATTCTGGTGATCTGCCCAATCACAGTCATTGGCATTGCGTGGCTGGACTAGGTGGTATGGGTCTTTAAACTCATGACGCGTATAATGTGACGCCTGTGAGGGGTTTTTGATAAGCTGTAGTACTGCGAATCCTCGCGCAGCCATTGCTAGGGGCCTGATTTTCTGCTTGATGGAAGGTCAGCTCCAGGAGTACATTTCGGAGCGCTACGCTCCGCCTTAAAACCACTAGAGCAGAGCTCTATGGGCGCGGAGCTCCACGATATAGAATTATTGGTTACCGGAGGTAACTCCAGTTCTATGAGTGGAGCGGAGCCCAATAGGACTTAAGGCCCCGCCGACTTTCCCTAGTCTCGCTGAAGAAAATATCTTGGAAATACTTGAGGGAGGCATCCTGAGTAGGGACACCTGTACTCCATTGGCTGTAGGTGTGTGCATAATTATCTCTAAGGCTAATGCTGTCGCAGGCAGAGGGTAAACTACTAGGAACAGGATTTCATAAAGGCCCGCCATCATAGAACTGGAGTTATACTCCTCGCACCAATCGCTTTTAATGAAGGATGTCATTGTAAACACGTCCATTTTGTTCCCTTGGTACAGCTGCGGTTTGAATGTCCATTTTTAAATCCGCTTAATGCACTTTTGAGGTGCTTTCATCAAGGCATACACCTTTTACCACTGGTATTTTGATAATTCTACCATCAATCAATCAATCAATGAAGAACACTTCGTATGTCGCTTGAGGCAAGCAACACTGAAGAAAAAGAGAGCACCAACTGTTCCAGATGACGATCAAGCTCCTCCGTATCCGACATGAATAAGACTTTAAGCTGTCAACATTCACAAAGGCTGCAGTAGATGCAGTAGCGGATTACCAGGACGCGGTACTTCGAGCATGTGCTGACCAACTGGCAAGTGTCTTCACTGACATTTTCAACATGTCCCTGACTGTCTGTAATTCAACATGTTCAAGCTCTAAGCACCACCGAGTCCCCGTGCAACAAGGACACTAAGATAACATGCCTAAATGAGCCACCGACCCAGAGTAGCACTTCGCCCACGCTTAGCATGGGCTTTGAAAGGCTGGTCATGGTCTCTCATCAAACACCATTATCCCAGAAACCCTAGACCCACCTCCAACTGTCATAGCCTAACAGTCCCTCAGATGATGCAATCTCTATTGCACTCCACACTGCCCTTTCCCGACTGGACGTAAGAGGCACAGCCTACGTGAGAACTGCTATTCATTGACTACAGCTCAGCGCTCAACATCACCCATGAGACAGGCCCAGATAGGGAGGAGGCCAGAGATCTGGCTGTGAGCCGGTGCCAGGATAAACAACCCCTTCAACGTGGATCAAGACAAAGGAGATGATTGTGGTAATCCTACAGAGAACACAGGAAAAAGAGACTGACCACACCCCCAATTCTGCTCCGACGGGCCTGTAGTGGAACAGCCAGGAGCTTCTAGTTCCTTAATGTCCACATCACCAACAAACTATCATGGTCCAAACACACCAAGACAGTCGTGAAGAGGGCACCGACAAGCTCCTTACCCCTCAGGAGACTGGAAAAGATTTGGTATGGGTCCTGAGATCCTCAAAAGTTATACAGCCGCACCATCGAGAGATCCTGACTGGCCTGTACCACCTGCCTGGTATGGCAACCGCTCGGCCTCCGACCGCAAGGCACCACAGAGGTGCGTGATGGCCCAGGTACATCACTAGGGCCAAGCTTCCTGCCATCCAGGACCTCTACCAGGCGTCAGGCCAGAGAGGCCTTAAAATTTGTCAAAGACTCCAGCTACCCTAGTCATAGACTGTCTCTCTCTCTACGCACGGTGACAAGCGTACCGCAGGAGCCAAGTCTAGGTACAAAAGGCTTTCTTAACGAGCTTCTACCCCAAGCCACAAGACTCCTGAACAGCTAATCATGCCTACCCGGACTATTTGCACTGCCCCCGATGCACTCCATCACTCCTTCTTAGTAAAATAGCCCATACATCTAAAATAAGGAAAGAGAAATGAAGGTCCATCATTACTTTCTAAGAGACATGAAGGCCAGTCAATACAGAAATATTCAAGAACTTTGGAATGTTTCTTTCCCCATGAGTGTGCAGCCGCATAAACGATCAAGCGCTACATGAAACTGGCTCATGAGGACCGCCAAGGCAAAGGATGTGCTATTTAAAGAATCTCAAATATAAAATATATTTTGATTTGTCAACACTTTTACTACATGATTCCATGTGTATTTCACAGTGCTGATGTCTACTCTCACTGTTATTCGACAATGGAAAAATAGTAAAAAAATAAAGAAAACCCTTGAATGAGGAGGTAGGTTCCAAACTTTGATTTGAGTGTGTGTATATGATGGTGCTGTATAGACATTATGGACAGATAGGAATATGAAAAGGGGTTGTTACAGTTAGTTATATAGAGTGCCAAGTAGTAGTATGAGTCATAATACGATTTTATTAACAACCTAGCGGCCAAACATGGAAATGGTTCTGTAATTAAAGCTTTTCCATCATCTATTTTTCCCTGATAGGGAATTTTAGAAAACACATAAAATAAGGGCTGTGTTTCGTGTAGGCTGAGCTCTGGCGTGACGTTTGATTACCGTGTAAATCTCTCTCGAACAAGATTACTTTTATCAATATATTCGCCTGTATTTCATTAATTAGCTAAGCTAATGTGGCTGATATACAGAATCATACAAATGTATGATGATTGACGTAGACTGCCAAATCGAGGCAACAATAATCTGGAACTATCAGCCTAACTGCTACTAAATGTAGGCTCATAGATAAATTGGCTAAACATTTTTTAAATTGACAGAACCGTCTTGTGCAAGTTTTAAATTGACACAATACCTGGGTTAGCAAAGGTGTCAGCTAGGGATCAAATGTGCAGGAGCTTGCAGGGATTTGTAATTTTGCATGATGTCTACGACGATAATTAGCAGTTTCAATCTGAGTGTAAATTGAGCAGTATATATTGATATTGGGATAGCAAACCCCGCCTTATCTTAGCTCATTGGTCACCATAGCAGCGCCCACCCAGTCAGGCCCAGCAGGTATATCTCACTTCACTCCCAGAAGCCAACAGACTTTTGGCTACGCAATTCCCTCCAGTTGCGCACAATGACTGGAACGAATTGCAAAAATCTCTGAGCTGGAGACTCTTATCTCCCTCAATAACTTTAAGCATCAGTTGTCAGAGCACCTTACCGATCACTGCACCTGCACACAGAACGCATCTGAAATTGGCCCACCCAACTACTCTCATCTTATATTGTTATTTATTTTGCTCTTTTTGCACTTCCCAGCATTCTATTTGTACATAATCTCTTGTACATCTTAGCATTCTAGTAGATTAATACTATGCTGTACTCCATTCTGTACTATAGTCCCATATATTGCCTTACCTCCATAAATTGCTACAGATTAGCACACACTGTATATATATTTTCTGTTGAATAATTTGACTTTATGTTTTTTACCCCATATGAAACTCTGTGTTGTTTTTATTGCACTACTTTGCTTTATCTTGGCCAGGTCGCAGTTGTAAATGAGAACCTGTTCTCAACTGGCTTACCTGCTAGAATAAAGGTGAAAATATATATATATAGAATCACCTAGACCGAGAGAGATTTAGATGGTTAAGCAGAACACCTCACGCCAAGGTTAAATTCACGAAACACGTATTTTATGTGTTTCTAAAATCCCTTATGGGGAAAAAATGAATGGTGGAAAATACCTGGGAACCATTTCCTCTTTGACCACTAGGTTTTATGGTAGAATTAAATCATCACGATTTATTTGTCACATACACGTGTTTAGAATGTTATTGCGGTGTAGCGTAAATGCTTGTGCTTCTACTCCGACAGTGCAGTAATATCTAACACTTTCACAACATATACCCAATACACACAAATCTATGTAAGGAATGGAATTTAAGAATATATACATATATATGGATAAGTAATGACACTCCCACTGTGGGGATCCATCGGACAGCTGAATAGATACCGGTGAAAGTTTGCGAGTCAGCCACCAATTGTCAAGTTCTCCCACTTAAAAAGATGAGAGGGCCTGTATTTTCATCATAGGTACACGCCAACTATAGACAGACAAATGAGAAAATAAATCCAGTAAAATTGTATTGTAAGGGATTTTTGATGAATTTATTTGTAATTTATGGTGGAAAATAATATTTGGTCAATAACAAAAGTTTCTCTACACGTTGTTATATACCCTTTGTGGTTGGCAAATGACACAGGTCAAACATTTTCTGTAAGTTCTCACAAGGTTTTCAAGCACACTGTTGCTGGTATTTTGGCCTATTCCTTCATGCAGATCTCTCTAGAGCAGTGATGTTTTGGGGTTGTTTGCTGGGCACAACAGACTTTCAACTCCTCCAAAGATTTTCTATGGGGCTGAGATCTGAAGACTGGCTAGGCCACTGCCAGGACTTGAAATGCTTCTGACCACTCCTCAAGGTGCTTCGGGCGGTGTGGTTTGGATCATTGTCACGCTGGCAGAGCACCCAGCCACATTTAACCTTCTAATGCCCTTGCTGATGGAAGGAGGTTTCCACTCAAAATCTCACCAACATGGCTCCTATTTATTCTTTCCTTTACACGGACAGCCGTCTGTAGAAAAACAGCCCCAAAGCATGATGTTGCCACCCCCATGCTTCGCAGTAGGTATGGTGTTCTTTGGATGCAACTCAGCATTCTTTGTCCCCCAAACACGATTGAGCTGAGTTTTTACCAAAAAGTTATATTTTGGTTTCATCTGACCACACATGACATTCTCCCCAATCCTCTTCTGATCATCCAAATGCACTCTAGCAAACTTCAGACGGCCTGACATGTACTGGCTTTAGCAGGGGGGACACGCCTGGCACTGCAGGATTTGGAGTCTCACATGGCGGCGTAGTGTGCTACTGATGGTAGGCCTGTTACTTGGTCCCAGCTCTCTGCAGGTCATTCACTAGGGTCCCCCTGTGGTGGTTCTGGGATTTTTGCTCACTGCTCTTGTGATCATTTCGACCCCACCGGTGAGATTCTTCGTGGAGCCCAGATCGAGGGAGATTATCAGTGGTCTTGGTATGTCTTCCATTTCCTAATTGCTCCCAAGCAGTTGATTTCTCAAACCAAGCTGCTTACCTGTTGTAGATTCAGTCTTCCCAGCCTGGTGCAGGTCTACAATTTGGTTTCTGGTGTCCTTTGGACGCGAAGGCTCTTTGGTTTGGCACATAGTGGAGTTTGGAGTGTGACTATTTGAGTTGTGGACAGGTGTCTTTTATACTGATAACAAGTTCGAACAGAAAGCCATATAATACAGGTAACGAGTGGAGGACAGAGGAGCCTCTTAAAGAAGAAGCTACAGGTCTGTGAGAGCCAGAAATCTTGCTTGTTTGTAGGTGACCAAATACTTATTTTCAACCATAATTTGCAAATAAATGCATTAAAAACTCCTACAATGGATTTTCTGGATTTTTTTCCTTAGATTTGTCTGGTCGTAGTTGGACGTGTTCATGATGAAAATTACAGCATGTAGTTTATGAAAACTAATCATAGAATTATATCTGCCCTATGTACATAGTGGCCATTGACCACTGGTAGAATTCAGAAATGTCTGACGTGATGACTGATTGATCACGCGAGCACGGGTATATAACCACAACCCGCACTTACATATAAAGTCGGACATTTCAGGGAAGCTTTCTAGTTCCGACCAACACGGAACGCGGCACCGCGGAAAGGCAAAAAAACACACGTGTGGGAGAAGCAGCTATATACCTCCGTGGTCGAAGCTAGACAAACATTTATACAAACGAATTGAACCGACAACGCTGAAGAAGAGGCGCCACCTGCACATTATGAATGATTTTGGAAGCTACCCTCCGCCGCACCTTGCCTTCCTCCAGGGTTTGAGTAAGATTCTGGCCAACGCTCCATCGAAGCACCTCCTAGCAGCGTCCCACCCAGTATGTGGAACTGGCAGCGAGCCGCCATCCGAGCCGTGGAGGCTACAACGTCCAGGCACTGAACGGCGCCCGAACTCCGCCGACCCAGAGGGCTCATATGGTGAGTACTATATCAATAGCTAACAAGGAGAGTTCTGCCGGACTAGTAGGGGCCTGGCCGAGAGCCCCGGTGGACTACTGTTACTGACAGTGGTCTGTTGAAGGAACCCCATGACGCACTTTAGTGGGGTAGGGCCGCACCAAGCGTGGCCTTCAGTATAATGCTGGTCTATAATTTTGGCTGAGGTTGAACCAGTATCTGGGCAGAGGAGAAGTGGTTCAGGGCCAGGTCTGACTAAACCTGATCACTTCTCCCGCATCACTATCACGAACAGAAGCGACAGATTGGTGATGACTGAAACTGAACCCAGCTGTAGGCTACATGTCATAATATTGGAGACATTACCGCTGACCCACATAGGCCGGAATCTCTCCATCGTGGGACATAGGAAGCGGAAGGCAAGGTGACTATGGTCCTCCCAACAACCAGTGGGAAAAAGGTAGTAAATCCACTATCAAACTAAAAAGCCAGGCCTCTGAGATATATCTACAGGTAACTGCCAAAGTAATGGAAACACTGAGTGACAAAAACATTAATAACTCCTTTCTAATATTGAATTGCACCCCCTCTTTGCCCTCAGAACAGCCTCAACTTGTCAGGGCATGGACTTTGCAATGTGTCAAAAGCGCCCACAGGGATGTTGGTCTATG
Organism: Coregonus clupeaformis; assembly: GCF_020615455.1. Classification (NCBI taxonomy): domain Eukaryota; kingdom Metazoa; phylum Chordata; class Actinopteri; order Salmoniformes; family Salmonidae; genus Coregonus; species Coregonus clupeaformis. The sequence continues at coordinate 2,444 of NW_025540129.1, read as the reverse complement.
CTGACTCAATGCTTCCTAAGCAGTTGGCTTAAGCTGGATGGATGTTCTTTTGGGTGGTGGACAATTCTGATACACACGGGAAACTGTTGAGCGTGAAAATCCTAGCAGCGCTTGCAGTTCTTGGAGATAAGCCTGGCACCGACTACCAACCTCTGCTCAACTACAGTTAAATATTTTGTCTTGCCCATTCACCCCTCTGAATGGTGCACATACACAATCCAGGCCCCAAGGCTTAAAAATCCTTATTTAACGGGTCTCCTCCCCTTAGTCTCCTCCCCTCAGTCTCCCTCCCCTTAGTCTCCTCTCCTTAGTCTCCTCCCCTTAGTCTCCCTTATCTCTAGTCTCCCCTAGTCTCCCACAACAAAACATGGGCAACTTTGATGGGGATGGCAGCCACAAAAAAAGGGAAGTCATCATGCGAGGGTCAAATCAAATCGAATCAAATTTTATTGGTCACATGCGCCGAACACAACAGGTGCAGAGCCATTACAGTGAAATGATTACTTGACAGCCCTTAACCAACAGTGCATTTATTTTAAACAAAAAAAGTAAGAATAAAACAACAACAACAACAAAAAAAAGTGTTGAGAAAAAGAGGAAGTAAAATAAAGTGACATAGGGAGGCCAGTATATACAGTAAAATAAAATAACAGTAGGGAGGCTATGGAGAAGGGGGGTACCGATGCAGAGAGCCACAAGGGGGGGCACCAAGGCTAGTTGAGGTAGCTGAGGTATTGTACATGTGGGTAGAGTGAAGGCGACTATGCATAAATACTTAACAGAGATAGCAGCAGCGTAAAAAGGATGGGGTGGGGGGGGGGCGTGCAAATAGTCCCGGCGTGTATTTTATGTTCATGAGTCTTATGGCTTGGGGTAGAAGCTGCTGAGAAGTCTTTGGGACCTATGACTCCTGCACTCCAGTACTGGGCCTGGCGTCGCCAAGGTAGCAGAGAGAATCAGCCCATGACTAGGGGTGTGGCTGGAGTCTTTGGATACTTTTGAGGGCCTTTCTCTGACAGAGAGTAGTGTCCTGGATGGTAGGAGAAGCTTGCCCCCAGTGAGGGATTGGCCTGCAGGCCCTACCCTCTGTAGTGCCTTGGTGTCAGAGGCCAAGCAGCTGCCATACCAGGCGGTGATGCAACCAGTCAGATGCTCTTGATGGTGCAGCTGTAGAATTCTGAGGATCTGAGGACCCAGCCGAATCTTTTTTAGTCTCCTGAGGGGGAATAGGCTTTTTGTCGTGCCTCTTTACGACTGTCTTGGTGTGTTTGGAACATGATAGTTCGCTGGTGATGGGACACCAAGAAAATCCCACTCTCACCCTGTTCCACTACAGCCCCGCCGAAGTGAGAATGAGGGGCGTCATTCGGTCCTCTTTTTTCCTCAAGCCCACAATCATCTCCTTTGTCTTGGTCACGTTGAGGGAGAGCTTGTTGTCCTGGCACCACACGGCCAGATCTCCGACCTCCTCCCCTATAGGCTGTTCATCGTTGCCCGGGTGATCAGGCCTACCACTGTTGTGTCAGCCGGCAAACTTAATGAATGGTGCTGGAGTCGGGCTGGCGCAGCCGCGGGTGAACAGAGAGTACAGGAGGGGAACTGAGCACGCACTGAGGGGCCCCCGTGTGAGATCAGTGAGTGCAGATGCGTTTACCCTTACCACCTGGGGCGGCCCGTCAGCGAAGTCCAGGATCCAGTTGCAGTAGGAGGAGGTGTTTAGTCCCAGGATCTTAGCTTAGTGATGAGCCTAGAGGGTAGCCCCAGCGCTCGTGGGGTCCACACATCCATTTTGTTTTCCATCAACAAAAACACCAACCTATGGAGTTTTTCATGGAACAACAACTGGTAGTCGCCTCCATCCAACAGAGTTCCAGACACTTGTAGAATCTGGGTCCCAAGGTGCCTTGAAGCAGTTCTGGCCAGCAGGGTGCCCCAACGCCAACTAGCGTGGATGGAATGTGTTACATCATATTTATCATCTCCAGCACTCACCCCAACACCAACAATGAGAAAAATGAGTGCGTTTTCTATGTTTTTTTGTAAATACAGATTGAGGAGAAGATGGGTGTTTCACAATGACGCACATCGGTGTACACCGCTTTTGATTTTAACCAAAAAACAGGCCTCGCCTACCACCTGTCTATTAATGATGTCATTGGAAACACTTATCTTCCTCTGTTTTACTACAAAACATAGAAAGGTCAATTCTTTTCACATGTTAAAAGGGTGTGCCGCAAGAGATGATGAATATGAGTGGTGACATTTCCTTTAAGATATTGTATGTTGCTGTTTCCTTGATTTGGGCAAGTATACCTGTACATACAACATAAACAGGAAGATGGGGTGGCAGGTACAGAGAGGGGAAAAAAAGTAATTGATCCCCTGCTGATTTTGTACATTTGCTCACTGACAAAGGACATGATCAGTCTATCATTTTAAATGTA
>NW_025540128.1:0-9767 GCF_020615455.1 Coregonus clupeaformis | reverse complement strand
GAGTGTAGTTCTACTTATTTCATTATCGCTTGTTTTACACCATTGTTTGTAAACAATGTTGTTAACTTTGTATAGCCTCAAGCATGATTAAACTATAATTTTGATAACATGTCTGGTTAGTCCTTGCATCCATATCTCTGTCTATGAATTTACATTTCTCCATCCCATCCCTCAGCTTTTACCAAAAACAGTGGCAGGTACCCACTTTATTATTGTTTGAAATAACAACGAGTCAGTGAACAATGGTACACCTCTAATACTATCAAGATGAATTCATCACAGATAATCTTCCAGTTTCCAGCCAAAGGAGAAGTGTTACCCCCTCTCATAGAGTAAAATTGTGAAGGCAAAGTCACAGCATACGCATTGTTGTGGCAAGAGTTTGATTGAATTACAGCCTCAGCCTCCATGTTGCAGATTGCAAACTTTCCACAAATATTTGGAGACTATTAGACAGACCTATTCAAACAATTTGACAAAGGGTCACTATCAGACCTAAAAATGCAAACCAAACACTATCACATTTGGACAGATACCTGTTGCTTTGTTATCAGGGTTTAATGATAAATGACTATGTGAGTGAGATGGAGAATTAGATTTATGGACGTTTTATTGGCACTAAGGGCGTCAATATGGAACATCATGTCAACAATAAAAGCATACAAACAACATAGTGACGGGGGCATCTACAGAGGTTGATAAAGAAAAAAATAGGATGCTGTGGCATAACACTTTGTGTTTTAGTTATCAATCCCTTTTAGCCCCTGCGTTAATAAGTAACCCAATCTGTCCAGCGTTAGGTTTATAAAGGGCAGAGCAGAGGCCCACCCCTCTTCATTGGCTCCTCTCTCCCTCCATCTCAAGGCTCTCTGAACATCCGCGCCAAGCTAATAAACCACTGAGTGTTTGTCTTGTATTGACCTCCTGTATCCTCTGGGAGCTCACTGAGTGTTGAGATTATTATATATCTCTTCTTTTGTCCATGGTCAGAAATGTTTGGAGTTTTGTGACTCTTTTGTTGAATTTTTAACATGGGGAAGGACATTTTCTGGAGGTGTATGGGTTTGTTATTTGATTACGAGTATCTGTAAAAGTGTCTGGAGTTTAGAATACTGTTTACACATGTGAAGATAGAGTTAGTAATAAAATATCCTTTCACAACACTATAAAAAATATATCCTTTTAACAACACTGATAAAAAATAGATCCCTTATAACAACGCACTTTGACTAAAACTTCATATAACCACTAAAGAGATGTGAGGCCCATTGTCAAGTCACATCAACATTTACACTTGTTCTCTATTTTCTTTATTTAATCAATCTACTATAGTTTTACAATATCATATACTGTACTGCCCTTAAACAATTGTTCATTCAAAAGCTATCTTCTTGTTGATTTGGTTTTATTGTCATATAGCAATTCATTCTGTTGGGGTTTTATTTCATTTCTTGTTTGAATCCACCCGTTACACTTCTTTTTTAACTCATTCCAGGTTATTAACTGGCTTATCTGTATAATAAATACTCTCTATGAACCCTCAACCTCTCACTTAAAAATAGTCAACTCTTGTTTGGTTGTCTAATAATGTCAACTAATTTGAAAATTAAAAGGGTTATGCAAGGGTAAATTAAGATTCACCATCTATTGTCATGTTTCCCCGTGTCCAGGATGGAAGGAGCTATCCCCTAGAGACTGTGAAAGCTTTGAAGGGAGCTGATGGGCTTGCTAGATCCCATGGTTAACCCTTGCAGTTGATCAACACCAACACCAGGTCTCTGTCTGTTACACAAGCCCTGTCCTGCCCAGGCCTTCTATCCAGTGTGCCAGGGGGAAAAGGGGCAGCCATAAGTCTTCTCTAGAGCTAAGTAAGGCTGTGCCATAAACAAACAGTGCTTTGGGTGAAGTGGGTGGACTGAAATATTGTCATTCAATTTGTTTTTCCCCTATCCACCTATCTGTTTAAAAATCCATAAACTACACATTTGACTTCAACACAAGCTTCATATTACCTCTTTAGCGTTTTTCAAGTTATTGGAGTTGGTGGGGGAAGGTACCTATTTTCTCTAAATGTTTACATTTGCATTTTTAATTTCACTCTTATCCATTCCCTCTTCAGTAGGAAAAAGTGCATTCATTATTTTTACCCCCTTTACCAACAATCTATTTCCCTTTGCAACACTCCCCTTGAGTCCAAATCTTGCGTCCTCAAACATGTCCCCCCTATGCTTCTTCCTGCCCCTTAAAGCCCAGCTCACCTTTTGAAACACCATTCAACTGACGACCAGCCTGCAGCACCCAGCCCACCACAAAGGGGGTCGCTAGAGCACAATGAGCCAAGTACACCCCCAACCCAAGCCCTCTTGATACTGGGCCAATTGTGTCCCACCCTATGGACTCGGTCACAGCCGGTTGTGACCACAGCCTGGGATCGAACCGGGTCTGTAGTGACGCCTCAAGCACTGCGATGCAGCGCCTTAGACCACTGTGTCCACTTTCTACCCATTTCGTTTGTTTAATTGTTGTTTTTGTTCGTTCGTTTTTCGGGCGGGGCACCGTCAGGATTATTTAAATACTCTTTTAGTAGTAATTCACTATTTTGCAGGCTTCGTTTATGTTTGCTCATCCTGAAAGTAGTTCTGGGCCAGGAACTCTGTAATCCATGGTTCCGTTTTTCTTTAAACAGCCATTACAAACTTTCACCACTAGCTAAGAATCAATGTAGGTGATGGGGGCATGTAATGTTTTAAAAAATAATTCCCAAATCACCTGAAATTAACTCCATATTTGGTTTGATGTTCCTTAAAAGGTGAGCTTTGGCCATAATACCCCCATCCTTCCATAGAGCGTTTAGCTAGCGGTGGCTAAAGTTAGCTGAAGCTTGTAATAGCTTTTAAAGAGAATTTGAGCCAACCATGGATTACAGTTTTGCTCCTGGCCCTGAGTCTATTTTCATATTCTAACGTCCGGGATTGCCAAATAGTAATTTCTAAACCCCACAGCCTCCCTATGGGGCCTGTTTCTGAACTGAATTTATTTTGCTTACTCAGTAAGTGTATGCAGATTAGGCGTTTGAAGTCCCAGCTGATAGTGAAACTAATCCATCCTCAGGATTACTCTAAGGTTCCAGCATCTATTGGTAGTCATTAGCACATTGAATGGTTTCAGTAACACTATAATATCTCCTTGTTATCCTTTGTCACCTCTCCACCATAAGCGGCAGCCAAAATTGCTCTTAACTGTTTTCTTTCCTCATCCATCCCATATCATTCATCCTCCCATCCCATCAACAACATGATCCCCCACATATATTCAGCAATTTACAATTACTATTACATATTTCCTCTTTTGATTCCCACATGACTTCGGCGATTCTCGACCGCATCACTTCCCGCACTGTTATTAGCTTAGCAGAGAGCTGGAACACATACCAGAGCTGTTGCAGTAGATAGCTTGCTACAACAAGCAGCAGATGTTAGCCTGGACACAGCCAGTCCTGCTCCTAAAGAGAATGATTCCTTATATAATATATCCTTACGTCCCTATACATGATTTATGTGTTTGCTCACAAGTGATTCTACTCACAAGAGCCCAATGAAAGCTGAACAAATAGCATTTGAGTGCAATAAAATTAATGCAGACAAAGAAATGCCTCTATTTTTCCTCTGTAAACCCTTTGGCAGAGGGCTGATTCACTTCCTCCCATGGTCAATATTAGCATTGTATCTACACTATGGCAGCCATCATTTTAACCTGTGTTTATTTTGTCTCTCCCCAGTGGATGCCATCACGTCTCCATCTTTACCAAATCTGTACCCCCCGCCTGCTTTGAGTGTCTACCGTAAAGACTGCCACCATCTCTTTTACAATCCTCTGAACTCCCTATCTACCACATCTTCACCTTCTTCATCTGCATCGCACTATGCCCAGAGCCATAAATAAGCCCAACCTATCCATGTGACAGGGGCCATGGATTACACAAATTACATACAGTTGAGAAAGATTGTGTGTTTGATATTGTTTTGAGCTGTATCATTTAATTACTTTATTCCGCACTCAACAATTCTAACATTAATATCTTGTTTTTCATGACATTTCCATGATTACCATAATTGTATAAATTCACTGTAAAACAATCACTAAATGTATATTGCTATTCAAAATTGTGTCTAATGTGTTGTCCCATTTTTACCACCAGACTGAATTTGTTTATATTCTACCACATTACTGTAAATGACTGATTCTGTAAATCTTTCTTAATATATCTACTTTACTACACTTTGAAGTATGCTATTTAAATTGAAACAGCTAAAATTATTCATACACTATATTCAGGTATGTGGACACTCCCTTCAAATTAGTGGCGATTCGGCTATTTCAGCCACATGGTTGTATAAATCGGGCACTGCTGCCATGCAATCTCCCTAAACAAACATTGGCAACAAGAAGGGCCTTACTGAAGGCTCAGTGACTTTCCAACTTCACTGTCCTAGGGGATGCCACCTTCCCAAAGTCAGTTTGTCAAATTTCTGCCCCTGCTAGAGCTGCCTGAGTCAACTGTAAGTACGGTGAAGTGGATACCTCTAGGAGCAACAGCGAGCTCCAACCGCAAGTGGTAAACCACCATAAGCTCACACGGGACTATCAAGTACCGGGGCTGCGTACTTGCAGTAAATACTCAGTGTCCTCAATTTGCAACACTCCCTACCGATTCCTTGTGCCTCTGGAAGCAACTCCACACTTTGTCCTTGGAGCTTCGTGAAATGGGTTTCCACATGGCTGAGCAGCCACACACACAAGTCTAAGATCACCATACGCAATACCGGCTCGGCTGGAGTGGTGCAAAGCTCACCGCCATTGGACTCTCTACAGCAGTGGACCGCGTTCTCTTCCTGGGGAATGATAATCACTTCCCTCTGGCAGTCCCAGTCTGGGTTTGGCGGATCCAAGAAATTGGGGAAATAATGGTCTGGGGTGTTTTCTTGTTTGGGCTAACCCCTTAGATTCCTGTGAAGGGAAATCTTATGCTACAGCATACAATGACATTCTAGCATTTCTTCCTCCCTTTTCAACGTTTGATCCTTTCCTGTTTCACATGCAATGCCCCGTCACAAAGCAAATCCAGATTTTTGATTGATGTGAAATTGTCCTGCACTGAGCCTTCAGCCTCCGCTTGTCATCAACACCTTTGCAGGATTATTGGAAAGCCGGCTACAGGCCAGGCCTAATGCGCCCAACATCAGTGCCTTTATGCTCTTGTGACTGAATGAAGCAAGTCCTTTGTAAATGTTCCAACATCTAGTGGAAACCTTCCCGGTGGAGGCTAATATTAGACCAACTCCATATTAATACCTTATTTTAATATTTATTCCACACTTTGGGCCATGTAGTGTATGTCATCATCACACTGTCAACATATTTTTTATTTTTATTTTTATTTTACATTGTATACATTTCATTTTAGCAATATATTGCCAAACCACCATGAGGGCAACCTTACCATGTAAATATCACCTTACATTTACCTCCATCAAAAGTTTAACACACCTACTCATTCAAGTATTATTCTTTATTCTTACTATGTTTCACATTTAGAATAATAGTAAAGACATGACTATGAAATAACACATATGAATCATGTATGTAACCAAGTGTTAAACAAATCTAAATATATTTTATATTTGAGATTCTTCAAATATCCACCCCTGGCCTCTCGGGAGCCCTTAGGGATACGAGGGGCGTTAGGTGAGGATGCTGATCCCTGCGGCGGTAGCTTGGCTCAACTTCGGATAGAAAGGGCTTTAGCGATTAGAACAATAAGAGCCTATTAGCATCAAATATCGGATACAGCTATATACCACTCCAATCATACGCTTTTTTTTTTGTTTTACATTTTATATACTTACTTGTATCTCATTATTTATGGTGAAATAATATAGCCAGTTATAATTGTACATGCTTAGCTATAATACAAAGAAGATAATATTTCTTCAAAGAGAAGAATATAATATCTATTTATCAGAACTCATTCACAATTTAAGTAGCGTGAAAAAGAATGGTAAATATACTTCTCCCATGGTGAAAAAGAAATTCAAAAGGGGTAATGATGTTAATTAATAGTAATTTCGATCCAAATGTACCTTGTACAAATAGATACACAAAGGTAGATGGATTATTTTAAATTTTATTACCTCGATTACTCATTAACTTTATGACCAAATATGATATCCAATTCTTTGACAATATATATAATAAATTATCAACCTACAAGCAACTCAAAGACATTATTATTATGGTGGGGGATTATAATTGTTTTAAATAGCTCATGTAAAAATCCCACCACCCTAAGGAAATTGTGAATTATTTTCTCATTTGATCTACATGGTCCTAATAACTAATCAAACTAGTAATCTTACTTCTTTCTTATCTCATTCTCGTTGCTTCCAAAATAAAAAAGTGTTATTAGGGGACAATGCGGTCAACCATCATGTAATCACATATATTACTCTTACTGTTTCCACGTGGGCGGGGGATATTGGAAATTTATGTCAAAGCCTACATGGATGATAATTTTATTTCGTAATTTACTAATTAGAAGAATTCATAACTGATTTTTTTCCAACATAACATGGGTACAGCGAATCCCCTTATTGTATAGACACCTTTAAATGTGCCTTTAGAGGCCATGCAATTCAGTACTCTCTCGAAAACAAAAGCAATTTAGGTCAAAAGAGTTTTATACTAAGAAAGGAAGAGAGAAAGTCCTAACAGAACAGATAGATGGCAATAAAAACTGTAACATAGACTCAGAATAATTAGAGGAAAAAAAAGAAATGAAATTTATTCAAAAAATCCAATAAACATATTATAAAAATAAACGCAAACTGGATGGTATAAACCAAAATTCTTTTTTAATCTTCAACATGATGACCAAAACAACTTAATGAAACTGGTTACTGTCACCCATATTCACCAATACATTTTGAAGGAAAACAAGTACTTTAAGCATATGTTTTCTTTTCAGTCGCCTCCATCTCCTCCTAACTGAAAGCTAATTGTAAGTTTTTTCATTTTAATTATTAACCAAGACTCATGAAGGTGAATTCTTCTGTCAATTAAGATTTAACTCAGTTGAGTATACCAAACCTTTTTGATATACTAAGAGAGTCCGTTATTAGCATGTTTTAAACTCACTCCTATGTAAATGGTAGATTATCTACACTCAAGAAAAAGGACCGATCTCATTATTACTGAAACAGGATACAAGTGGAAAATATAAAATCAGTCCATTTACAGTGAGGCCCACTTACCAATCCAGTTTGTGACTAAAAAATCTAGCAAAATTATAGCGCATAGAATTAAAAGGGTATTTCATATTATTCATTCTAATCAGACAGGTTTTTACATAAGACTATTGAGATAATATAAGGCAAGTATTGAAACATTAGAACACTATGGAAAATACTTAAACCCCTCTATTTCGAAAAAGCATTTGATAAAGTTCGATTTTATATATAAATACCTAGAGCATTTCAATTTTGGAGAATCTCTTATAAAATGGGTCAAAATCATGTATAAGTAACCCTAGGTGTAAAATAGTAAATAATGGCTATTTCTCGTTTTAAACTGTCAAGAGGAGTGAAACAAGGTTTCCCAATATAAACATATCTAGTTTATTGTGCATCTTTGCATAGATTAAAATCAGAATCTAATAATAATATCAGAGGATTAAAATAAAACCTTAAAAACAAGGTGGCATTGTACGCTGATGATTCATTTTTTTTAAAATCCACAACTAGATCCCTCCACAGCCTCATAAGGATCTATACATTTTCTACCTCTGATTACAGACCAAATTATACAAATGTACTATATTACGTATTGATCACTAAAAATACAATTTTTACATTACCATGTAAGTTTTACCAACAAAATGGTCTGATGGTATATTTATATACTTTCGGAATACATATCCCAAAGGAAATAAATGATCTCACTTCAATAAATTTTAATAGAAAATTTATGCAAAAATAGATAAGATCTTACTACCATGGAAAAAAATACACTGTCAATTTGTGGAAAAATCCCCCTGATTCTCATTTATTATCTCAGTTTACCTATTTGCTTATGTCTTCGTTTTATTCAATTAAAAATATTCCAATTTTTATTTGGGTACAGCAAGCTAACAAAATTAAAAAATATTTATATATATGAATATGAATTCGGAGGACAGAAATTATTAAATATTAAAACATTAACCTATCACTAAAGCTTCAGTCTTACAAAAGTTATACTTAAATCCGAACTGGTTCTCAAGCAAATTAGTAAGATTATCTCACCCAATGTTCAAAGAAAGGCCTTTTTTCCTTTATTCAGATTACAACCTCACACTTTCCAGTTATTTGAAAAGAAATAATCTCCCAAATTCACTATTTCTAAAACAAGCCATAGAAGTTAGTTGCAATTTCAATTTAATCCTCCACCAAACAATAATACAATAAATTTGTGTTTAATTCTCAAATATACTAATTACAAAAAACTTTATTTTTTGACAAATGTTTTAAAAAAGGTCACTAATCTTTGTAAATGATATCATCATAGACTGGTGGAGTTATAGGCGCACATGCAGCTATCAAAAACATATGGAAATGTCTGCTCTACCAAATTACACCAAATTCCACATTACCCAAAAATGAAAGTGAGGGGAGAATAGGACTTGTCTGTCGCCTTGCATTAAAGAACATAATTGGTTAAGGAAAAATGTATAAATAAAAATATATCAGTTTCACTTAAATTCCTATGATTGCAAAATAGTTAGGAAGGATCTTTGATATATCCCCAGTGTTTATGACGCACCAAAAAAACACCGATTCAAATTTAAATCTTTCAATTCAAATTATTATATAAAATCCTCTTGAATTTCTTCCGGTCTCGATCTTTGTAAGTTTCCGATTTGACCATTTATTTTAGTTTTTCTCAATCCATTTTGTAGCTTGTTTTTGGACACTGGTCAGGAATGGCTAAAAGATTTGCAATATTTCCTGAAACTAACCTTGCAGACCAGCATTACTGGTGAAAAGTCATAATCAATCAATCAATAATATAAATAATACTTTTAGAAGCTATTTATTTTTAACTCTCAATCTGTAGAAAAATAATGAAAGTTCAATTATTTAAACCATCTGATACGTTTAATTCAATAGAAATCCGTAATTTTTTTGTAAAAGAGATGGAGTAGGAGGTATTAATAGCTAAGAGATGACTAATAACAATAACAACCAAATAATAACAAAGATACTAATAATGCAAAAGCATACTGTATCCATTAACTATATATTATTTGAGCTTTTTAGGAAAAAGAGCACAGTTAAGAAAGATAATGCATATACAACCATGACATCATGAAAGATCTTGGATTTCAATTAAATATATTTATTTTTTTTTATATTTATATATATATATGTATATATATAATAATTTTTAAAGTTAACTGTGTCCATAAAAATTGTAGATAGTAAAAGTATAGACCGGAAGTAGGACTAGAGGCATTGTTGTTCCTAATTTACTCCAAGTAGGGAAAGGATGATGGGTTAAAAGTAATAAAAGGGGAGTATATATATAAAAAAAAAAAAAAAAAAAAATATACAAAAAAAAAAAAATGGGACTAAGTATCACATTATATATCTATCTATTACAATGTACCTTTAATTGACAACAGCTTTGCACACTCTTCGCATTCTCTCAACCAGCTTCATTAAATGTTAATT
>NW_025540127.1:0-9783 GCF_020615455.1 Coregonus clupeaformis | reverse complement strand
TAGGCTACTATATAGGCTACTAGCAAAAGACCCTGTGTTGTTAGGATAGATTTATGTTTGTTTCTTCCAACAGATCTTTACATATTTTCCTCACTACAAAATATTCCTGCGGTCCTTGTGGTTACTAAACATATATTAGATATGCCTTTATGGTATAGCTTATTCCATGTTTACATCTTTGGTTAAATGACTTCAAATGCTAAACTTAAATGTACTTTGTGGAATGTCCGTGGAGTTTGTAAACTATCCAACCTTAAAACAGGTTATTACTAGGCTTAAACAACTTCATTCATCTATTGTGTTCCTACAAGAAACTCACTTGTTGAAGGATGAGCTACTTAAAGTATGCAGGAGATGACAAGGGCAAGTAATAGCATCCTGTTTCTCCTCTCATTCTCATGGTGTTATGGTTGTCATGGGTGCACTTCAGCCACGCTCAAGGTCCTAAGCGATATTATAACCGCGATTGATAATAGACAGTAATGTGCAGCCGTCTTCATCGACCTGGCCAAGGCTTTCGACTCTGTCAACCACCGCATTCTTATTGGCAGACTAAATAGCCTTGGTTTCTCAAATGACTGCCTCGCCTGGTTCACCAACTACTTCTCAGATAGAGTTCAGTGTGTCAAATCGGAGGGCCTGTTGTCTGGACCTATGGCAGTCTCTATGGGGGTGCCACAGGGTTCAATTCTTGGGCCGACACTTTTCTCCGTGTATATCAATGATGTCGCTCTTGCTGCTGGTGACTCTCAGATCCACCTCTACGCAGACGACACCATTTTGTATACATCTGGCCCTTCATTGGACACTGTGTTAACAAACCTCCAAACGAGCTTCAATGCCATACAACAATCCTTCAGTAGCCTCCAACTGCTCTTAAACACTAGTAAAACTAAATGCATGCTTTTCAATCGAACGCTGCTGGCACCCGCCCACCCGACTAGAATCACCACTCTCGACGGGTCTGACCTAGAGTATGTGGACAACTACAAATACCTAGGTGTCTGGTTAGACTGTAAACTCAACTTCCAGACTCACATAAAGAATCTCCAATCCAAAGTTAAATCTAGAATCGGCTTCCTATTTCGCAACAAAGCCTCCTTCACTCATGCTGCCAAACATGCCCTCGTAAAACTGACTATCCTACCGATCCTTGACTTCGGCGATGTCATTTACAAAATAGCCTCCAACACTCTACTCAGCAAATTGGATGTAGTCTATCACAGTGCCATCCGTTTTGTCTCCAAAGCCCCATACACTACCCACCACTTTGACCTGTACGCTCTTGTTGGCTGGTCCTCACTACATGTTCGTCGTCAAACCCACTGGCTCCAGGCCATCTATAAATCACTGCTAGGCAAATCCCCGCCTTATCTTAGCTCATTGGTCACCATAGCAGCACCCACCCGTAGTCTGCGCTCCAGCAGGTATATCTCACTGGTCATTCCCAAAGCCAACACCTCCTTTGGCCGCCATTCCTTCCAGTTCTCTGCTGCCAATGACTGGAACGAATTGCAAAAATCTCTGAAGCTGGAGACTCTTATCTCCCTCACTAACTTTAAGCATCAGTTGTCAGAGCACCTTACCGATCACTGCACCTGTACACAGCCCATCTGAAATTAGCCCACCCAACTACCTCATCCCTATATTGTTATTTATTTTGCTCTTTTGCACCCCAGTATCTCTATTTTCACATAATCTCTTGCACATCTAGCATTCCAGTGTTAATACTATTGTAATTATTTTGCACTATAGCCTATTTATTGCCTTACCTCCATAACTTGCTACATTTGCACACACTGTATATATATTTTCTGTTGTATTTTTTGACTTTATGTTTTTTACCCCATATGTAACTCTGTGTTGTTTTTATTGCACTGCTTTGCTTTATCTTGGCCAGGTCGCAGTTGTAAATGAGAACCTGTTCTCAACTGGCTTACCTGGTTAAATAAAGGTGAAATAAAAAAATAAAAATAAAATGGTTTTAATTCACTAATCTGTTCCGTTTCAAGTGGATACTATTATAACTGATACAGCTGGTAGATACATTTTGATACAGGGAACTCTTTTGAATGAGCATATTAATCTGGTTAATGTTTATGGTCCTAATGATGATAATCCCAAATTCTTTGAGATAATTAATTTCTATTGATAGCCTCCATTCCTGTTAAAGTCCTAATGGCAGGGGACTTTAATTGCACTCTTGATCCTCATCTAGATCGCTCCTCTGGTTTAGACACTTGCCACTCGCAGAGTAGAAAGAAATTACAGCATTTAATTAAGGACTTTAATCTATGTGAACCTTGGAGGACTCAGAACCCGAGTAAAAGGGAGAATTCATGTTCACATTTAAATCATATTCTCATGTAGACTACTTTTTAGTTTCTTGCTCATTGCTTCACAATGTAGCAGGAAGTGGATATGATACTATTGTTTTGAATGACCATTCCCCTGTGTCATTATTCTATAGGGATACAAAACTAGTAAAAGGATCCTCTAGATGGCATTTGCATCCCAGATGGTAACAGGACCCAGACTTCTTACATTACGTTGGAGTGCAAATAGATGTTTATTTGACATTGAACACTGATCAAACGTCAGCGAGTACCAGATGGGAGACTTTCAAAGCACATATTTGGGGGCAAATTATACATTTTACCAGTTTAAAATCAAATAAATCAGAAAATGAGAGCAACGGACAGCAAAATCAGAGAATTGGAGAGGGAAGCTTTTTTGGATAACTCAGTCGAAGTAAACAAGGAATGATTTGGTCTTAAAGCTCAGTATGAAGAACTTCCCACCTCAAAGGCTGCAAACAGCTTAACTAGGCTGAAACAGTCCTATGATCAAGGTGATCATGGTTTAGACACTCACAGAGTAGAAAGACATTTTGTAAATGTGATCGTTCAGATGTTTTTGCAACAATTGAACAAAAACCAGTTTTTGCTTATCATTATGGGGTATTGCGAGTAGATTGATGAGGGGAAAAAACAATTTCATCTATTTTACAATAAGGCTGTAACGTAACAAAATATCAAAAAAGTCCAGGGGTCTGAATACTTTACGAATGAACTGGAAAGGCACAAGACAGGTGTGTGCCTTTCCAAATCGTGTCCAACAAACTTAATTAGATAGAACCTGCTCTTACCATGAGAAACAGATTCCCCAATCTTCTCCTCCTCTTCTTCATCTTTAAAGTTGACATTCAGCTCCAGTGTTTGACTGCAGTCTTCCAGCTTCACTGATGCCATCTCTGGATATTGCGATGCAAACTGGGCTCTACTTTCACAATCAGGACCCAGTGACTGTAGGTTTGGACTCAGTGTGGAAGGAGAGAGGCAGGCTGGGTTTGTCCTCACTGTTGATGTTACCGGCCTCAGACTTATCTGAATCGGCCAGTAGTAATATAGAGAGCACAGACACAAAAGTTAGTGTTGACAGTTCTGGCACTTTCTTTATTCTCTAAAAATATTTTCACTTTTTTCTTGTTCAATTATCTAATTCAGTGACATCATTACAGTGCTAATACTCATTTTGGGTGCCGGTACTGTTTATATTAAGGTGCAGGAGCTCCACAATACTTTTGAGCTAATACCTAACCTATAGTAGATAAATGCATAAATGACTCAAAATCCATTTAGTACAAGGTTACAGATTGTTTTAGACAGCACTATGTGCTAATTTCCTGAATAACCTTGTCTTCACTGTATTACTTCAATCAAAAACCAATTGTATTTCCTGTTCACACCATAGCAACATTTATTGATAAAGACAGAAACAACAGAATGTGTCTGAATATTAGTACACATGTAGAAAACTGATAATCATTACATGCATCTTCAAAACAGTAGTGCGACCGTGAAATTGTCTCTATCTGATGCACCCGCACTGTCCTCACTAAAGTCCGTTGACGCTGACCGAGAGTAGCCGCCATTATACCAGCTTGGGAATTTTACACAAAACCAATAACATGCAAGACGAACTCAAAATCTCAAATAAATTGATTATTTATTAAACTAACATGAGAAAATAATGTACATTCACTCAGACAAACCCAACATCTCTAGCTATGTGACTTGTAAAATAGTTTTTATCAGGTTCTTTCACTCACTCGGTTTGACACAAAAATAACACATCAAACCTTTAACAAACGTGATAATACCTTAACGGATTTGTTACCTAGCATGGTATGTTCTTTCGACATTAGAAAGTTTAAACGTGCTATTACATACCTCTAGTAATAAATAGAAACGGACACAAAGGTTCTCTTCTTGACTGCACAGTTCAGACGCTTTCTTTATTGTGAAGAATGGTGCCCGCCTTCCCGGAACTTCCTGTTCCCCCACTACTAACGGTCCGTGCATTCCGAGATCAGATTACAACATTTCATTAAATTACCAAAAAAAAGTGTAAACTGTAGCAATTTATTTCCCTTTATAGTTTATTAGCCTAAACATGACCTTCATCCACATAATTTCTCTAGGATTGGAACCGGTTCAGGGAAAGAACCGGAAAAAGTGTTCTATACTTTTTAGGAACAGCACAGTTATTTTAAAAGCATGTAATCCAGGTAATAACCTTATTTTCCTTTCCGGGTATTTTTCTCCAGTCCCACAAAAATCGCAACAAAGCTCACTCTAGAAACGTATTCCAGTTTCTGCCTGTCAGCTGGAATGGAAACCTTTGCCAGTGGGTGTGCGTGTGGAAACTACCTGCTCCTCCCCTCTGAAGCATAGGTTACTGTATCCTACTGGCAATGTTACAAGCATGATTCAGAAATTAGGGAGATATGTTTAATTTGAGAAGAATGGATGAACTTTTTCAATGCTAGTTAAGGATACTATAGTCACCACGTTTCACATTGGATTTATTAACGACAAAAAGGTACGACCTCTTTTTAATTATAGTGCTGCACTGCACTTTACAAACAAGGTTGTTAGCTAGCTAGCTAACATTAGCTCTGTTCCAACGTTAAACCAACTCTGTAGTTCCGGTAAGCTGACAGAGAAGCAGACGGCCTGACCGGTAAACGACAGAGAAGCAGACGGCCTGACCGGTAAACGGTTAAGCTGACAGAGAAGCAGACGGCCTGACCGGTAAATGACAGAGAAGCAGACGGCCTGACCGTTAAGCTGACAGAGAAGCAGACGGCCTGACCGGTAAACGGTTAAGCTGACAGAGAAGCAGACGGCCTGACCGGTAAATGACAGAGAAGCAGACGGCCTGACCGTTAAGCTGACAGAGAAGCAGACGGCCTGACCGGTAAACGGTTAAGCTGACAGAGAAGCAGACGGCCTGACCGGTAAACGACAGAGAAGCAGACGGCCTGACCGGTAAATGACAGAGAAGCAGACGGCCTGACCGGTAAATGACAGAGAAGCAGACGGCCTGACCGTTAAGCTGACAGAGAAGCAGACGGCCTGACCGGTAAACGGTTAAGCTGACAGAGAAGCAGACGGCCTGACCGGTAAACGACAGAGAAGCAGACGGCCTGACCGGTAAATGACAGAGAAGCAGACGACCTGACCTTTAAGCTGACAGAGAAGCAGACGGCCTGACCGATAAGCCGACAGAGAAGCAGACGGCCTGACAGATAAGCCGACAGAGAAGCAGACGGCCTGACAGATAAGCAGACAGAGAAGCAGAGTTCAGGACTGCTCTGAACCAAGTAATGGAGGCCATAGAGGATAATGGTGAAACTGGAGATGATCCGTACAGAGTTCAGGACTGCTCTGAACCAAGTTATGGAGGCCATAGAGGATAATGGTGGAACTGGAGATGATCCGTACAGAGTTCAGGACTGCTCTGAACCAAGTTATGGAGGCCATAGAGGATAATGGCCTTTTTACTTCACTTTAATCCAGTCGGTCAATTTAACTCAATTATTGTGCTAGTAAAAAAGTAATGTAGTAGGGAGTCGACGTTAAACCGGCATTTTGATCATTTGTTTACGGAAAATAATGACCAGTTTGTGTTATTTTGACTTCCAGGAGCGGGTCGAGGAAGAGACCGTGGATGAGGATGGAGCAGCAGCACCTGAATAAACCTAACATAGTTATTCACTTTTAGCTTTAAGCAGTTTTACAGTTCTTGATTGGAGTGCAGTGTTCATGTTTTTACTGACTTGTTATTTTGTGAGCTTATTGCTGTGATTTTGTTTACGAATCTATTGTGATACAGTTTAAGAAAAAAAATAACGTATTTTCTGGCATTTTGCATATTTCGTCAGTGGACACCTACCGACAGGACACTGTGTATATGTTCAGGGTAGATTAAATGACGTGTCTTAAGGGTCCTCCCGAGTGGCGCAGTGGTCTAAGACACTGCATCGCAGCTGCATTGCTACAGATGCTGGTTCGATACCTGTCTGTGTCGCAGCCAGCCACGACCGGGAGACCCATGAGGTGATGAACAATTGGCCCAGTGTCGTCCGGGTTAGGGGAGGGTTTGGCCAGCCGGAATGTCCTTGTCCCCATCACACTGTTACGTGCCTTATTGGTACTATAGGTACCCACTGACGAAAGTTACGTTCCCAGTGGTTACCAGAAACTGCATTTTATGGGGCTCTCAACGTACTTTCTGACGTTTAGCAACGTTATGAGGTTGACTTAAAAATACACATATTTAACGGTTTAAAATCCCCCACATTTCTACTTCCTGAAAAGACTTGGGACATACGTTTTGTCAGCGGACACCACAGCTACGTAGAAGGAACGTTTCACAATAACGTTATCATGACTTATGTAGGGACTAAAATAACTTTGGTGACATCCTGGAACGTAATTTTGTTAGCTGGGAAAGCTCACTCTAGAAACGTATTCCAGTTTCTGCCTGCCAGCTGGAATGGAAATCTTTGCCAGTGGGTGTGCGTGTGGAAACTACCTGCTCCTCCCCTCTGAAGCATAGGTTACTGTATCCTACTGACAACGTTACAAGCATGATTCAGAAATATGTTCAGGGAGATATGTTTAATTTGAGAAGAATGGCTAACATGAACAATGAACGCTACCAGATTCCCCCACCCGTATTTCATATATTATTATTCCGATTTAGCTGTTAATCTGGATTTAATTTATAAACGCTTTCTGTCATTTCCGATTAGAGGTCAGATGACCACGTGACTTCCGATCCTACCAATTTGTTACTTTGTAACAGTCAAATTTGGTTATTCCCAACGTTGATAAACTCCAAATCTATGCCAAGATTTTCATTAAATCTTTAAATAATAATATGTGAAATACGGGTGGGGGAATCAATTTAGAGATAATAATATTGACATAACATTTGATCTTATATCACATATCTCTGGTAGCGTTGATGCCACAAGGGAACTGAAGCAATTGTCCACTTGGTGGCGCAAGTGTTCCACCGACCGTCGCGTTTTCCAAGCAGTCCTGTGTGGTCCATCCAACTACATTTGAATGTTGAACCACTTGACTTCAATACATCATCAACGCAAATAATATGAACAATAAAAATAGCCTGTCTTTATTTTATATGTCGGTAGAGCCTTGTACGATAAGACCAGGGTGAATAGGCCTTCATAAAGTTGCCCTCCTAAATTACTAGAGGCCAAACTTCAAAGATGTCCATGGCACTGGACTGCAGTAAGAGCTAGGCCTACAGTGCGGCCTACGGAGCGGTCCTGGTGTATGGTCCTGGCTGCCTAAATGTTTCCTCCACATAATAAACTGTACAAACATGGCACTTTAGAGGGTTACTTTTACAATTAGCCTTACTCAGTCACTACTTCATATCATGGACATAAAATACCATTAGGCCTAATGAAGATACCGTATATGTAAGTTACTTAGTTGGTGTCTTGTGAATCAACTGGTATGCGCAATAGGGTTTAATATTTCCCCGGTGTTTTACAAATGTTCCATCCCGAGAATAAATCACTTTTCTCCTGCTGTGTGAGACTGCTGTCTCCTGGCTATCAGCCCTGTCTCTGTGTTTGACCAAAACTGGCTCTCCTTCAGCGCCATGGAGTGCACAGGTATTACGGTTGCTGTCCTTTCAGCACCACAAGCCTTTCACATTTGATGTGACACTGTTGTTGTCTCTATTGGTGATAGTGTGATAGTGGTGCTGGCTACCATTAGCTGTGCAAACAGTGCATTATGTTCAAATCAAATTGTATTGGTCAAATATACATATTTAGCAGATGCTATTGCGGGTGTAGCGAAATGCTTGTGTTTCTAGCACCAACAGTGAAGTAGTATCTAACAATTCACAACAATACACACAATACACTCAAATCTAAAAGTAAAAGAATGGATTGAAGAAATATATAAATATTAGGATGAGCAACGTCGGTGTGGCATAAACTAAAATACAGTAGAATAGAATACAGTATATATATATATGTGATGAGCAAAGCAAAAATATGTAAACATTATTAAAGTGACTAGTGTTTCATTATTAAAGTGGCCATTGATTCCAAGTCTATATATGTAGGGCAGTAGCCTCTAAGCTGCAGGGTTGCGTAACCGGGTGGAAGCCGGCTAGTGATGGCAGGTGAGTTCCTGCCGCTCTGATATCCCAAAGTTATTTCCGGCTGTAATGTAATAACACAAAAACAATTCTGGCCAAATAATGTAAGCAATAACACACAAAAAACACAAAATACTGCAAAGTTGCTTAGGAGCTAGAAGCAGAGCTGCCATATCTGTCGGCGCCATCTTCAAAATTCTATGTGTCGGTTCTGTCTGTGTCCGCGGCAGCCCGAAGCGCGGCCTGTTTGATTCATTCATAATGTCATCAAAAAGCATTGCTCCTCCTTCACGAGAACTAGAATGGGCCGACTACAGAATATATAATGTCTGGCGTATTAAGTGATGCTATGTTTTCTGTTATTTTCATGACATTTTTGGTCCCTCTGAAGGCCTAGGTCCTATAGTCACGGTTCGCCACTGGATCTAAGGGAAGGCTTAAATTAAACCTGGCCAGAGGCAGGTTTAACTTCAGATTAATGGATGTTGGCCCCCAGGTTGACCTGGGCAATGAGAGAAAATTGATTACCTGGACTATTTCAATGATCTCAGAACAACTAGTGTTTTATCTGCTATCTACTTCTTTTGATTATTTCTCAAGTGGATGTAAATTCTGGTGTAGGCAATCATTTGGAAAGGTGGAATTATTTAATATTATGTTATATTAGTAATACAAATAATAACAATGTATCAAAAGGAACAATGTATTTATACCTCTATATTTTATATTTTATTATGAATTCGTTTTACTAGCCATTTACCAAACGTATTACTGTGTTGATAATTTATTTTAAATATTGATAATGCTTTTAATATATATACAGTACCAGTCAAAAGTTTGGACACACCTACTAATTCCAGGGTATGCAGAAGATAGCCTTATTTGGTAAAAGACCAAGTCCATATTATGGCAAGAACAGCTCAAATAATCAAAGAGAAACGACAGTCCATCATTACTTTAAGACATGAAGGTCAGTCAATCCTGAAAATATGAAGAACTTTGAAAGTTTCTTCAAGTGCAGTCGCAAAAACCATCAAGCGATATGTTGAAACTGGCTCTCATGAGTTCCGCCACAGGAAAGGGGAAGACCCAGAGTTACCTCTGCTGCAGAGGATAAGTTCATTAGAGTTCCCAGCCTCAGAAATTGCAGCCCAAATAAGTGCTTCACAGAGTTCAAGTAACAGACACATCTCAACATCAACTGTTCAGAGGAGAGTGCGTGAATCAGGCTGAGGAAGCTATTGCAGTGGATGCCCCTCAGCCTGTTGAGATACAAAATGTATGTTC
>NW_025540126.1:0-9785 GCF_020615455.1 Coregonus clupeaformis | reverse complement strand
TGTTTTCACCAATGGAAGTTATTCAGATGAAACAGTACTCACCAGTATCCGGTCCTCTGACTTGCCATTTTGGTGTCAAGCTTATGCCGCAAGTATAAACTTGATAGAGGACTTGTCAACAATCTTCCTGATACTCTCTGTAAATAGAAAAACATCCCAGGTCAAGATACGCACTCAATACACACAACACACAAAGCAAACATTTCACACACACAATCACATATATCAGAACCAAGTACACAGTACATCAGAACTGTGAGAGAGATAAGCTTGACCTTTGAGTGCACAGCCCTTTCGCCATACAACTGAAGACAGACCAACCGTGTCATTTAAAAAACGTACTATTGGCATTTCATAAACAGAGGAAGATAATCAGAGGATAAACCCTTGAGTCTCCAAAACTGTTGGATCTTTTCACTAAAACGTAAATAACGGGTATTGTTTTTTTTTTTTCCGTGTAGGCGCACAGAAATTGCCCAATAAAAACAAGGATATGTGAGCGAGGACAGAATGAAGCCATAAAATAGAGAGCATATTTTTAGAATGCCGAAACCAGAGCTTGAATACAGTACTTGAGGCTAGTGAGGAGTGGATCAAGACAAAACACTGCCTGTTTTTTTCTCTCCTGTTTTTCTGTTTCTGTTTGTTGTTGTATGTGTTCCATTATTATCTGTAATTGTATTTTATTATGAATCAAGGGCTTTTGTCTTTTCATTATTGCTCTCTAATAATGCAAATAAACCAACAAACATCTTGTTATTATTAATTGTGTGTTTCATAGGCAAAAACCCGTGCAATCGCATTCATTCTGTTATTAATGAGATTCAAAATACATTTGCCAGACAATTTTTTTCTTCCCACACAAAACAACCTTATGTGCACAATATGACTACTACCAACAACCACATGGCTCCTATCTGCTCAAGTGAGTCTCAGTCACCAAGGCATTCTTGTCACATAGAATCCCAGTCAGAGGTGTGCCCCCCACCTGCCAGACACCTGCAGATAACCTGGCTGGGCCTGAGGACATCCCCTCACAGACAGACAGGCACACTGGACAAGAGTCACCAATGAGAGACAGGGCGAGGCTAAAGAGGAGGATAGAGGAGAGGGGGTGAGATGGTAAAAGGTGTTGGATTATGTGATAACCAACCATCGAAAGCACTGAATGTGCTGTAACTTCACCTGTGACTAATGCCTGGTCAAATAAGAGAATGCTGCTAGTCTGGGATTGTTCTGACAGGACCGTTAGAGTAATGTTCTCATGGTGATGAAGATGATCCTGCATGATGACTGTTTAAACAGAGATGGTATTTTGGCTCTGGCCACCTGGAGTCTGATGCTAGTGTAGCTGTATATCTGAGGCAGAGGGGAAGTGGCTGGCGGTAGGTGAGTGGATTTAAAGGCAGGGATTCCACTGGATTAATTATCACAGTGTGGTTAATAGGAACCATTAGGAATAATTATCTCAGCAGAGACTCCCTGCAAATGTGAGCATGTGTGTGTGGTGTTGGTTAGAGGGTGAGAGAATACGTGTGTGTAGGTAGGTAGGTGGTAGGTAGGCCTAAGTGTGTGTGTGGTGTCATGTGTGTGATGTAGGTGTAGTGTGTGTGAGCATGTGTGTGGGCCTGATGGTGTGAGTTTGTGAGGAGAATGAAAGCTTGTGTCAACTCACTGGCAGCCTCTATCATGTGAGAATTCTCAGAAAGAGAAGTGTAGGATACAGTGTCCATGTCTGGCTCTGTTCAATAAAGGAAAGTGAGAGAATACATGCAAATTGTTGGCAAGAAAATGTGTTCTCCCACTTTTCTCCCAAATTCCTCAATCAATCAATCACTCACTCACTCACTCACACACACACTCTCTCTATCTCTGCTCTCCTGTCTGTCACCCACACACACACACACTGCAGACAAAGAAAGAATATGCTCACTGCCAACACTAACTGAGAGGGTAACAATTCCTTCCTTACAACCTGGCATGCATTTCTGAATGCAGATCATCATGAGCGTATTAAACCCGCGTGATGCACACGATGATTTTCAAAACGCTCCTTTTCCTATGTCCTAGGCCTGGGGATTTTTACATGATCAGCCTGCTGTGCTTTTATGGTAAAAATCCTGTGCAAGCAAGGATGTCTTTGCTTTACAGAATTTTCTAGCTTTAAATGATCGAATAATGCAGTGCACGTTTAGCCTAGATGATGACAAATAAAAAATGACACACAAAGCTTGGTGGCACTACTTAGATATGAAAGAGTTGTTGCTTATAAACCTCCAATGCGCTGTTCATCGCAGACTGGGAAAGCCAGAATCCGGTGCCGTTACAGATGATGATCGAGATAATGGAATAGGAATAATGTTTGATATTTCTCCCTCCTGTAATATCCCTGCTCACACTGACGAAACAAGAGGCAGTTATGTCTTTTAAGATGCCATGTCTCTTCTTCCACTATCACCTCCTTTTTCTTTCGCGATAATGGACCGAATCGGATCGCTTCTCTCCGAAGCATCCCACCATCTGACTGCTTGCTAAACCCGCTCTCTGAGAATAGTACTATAGTAATGCCAACGTAAGAGAGTAGCGGGCGGTGGAAGGGAGGAGAGAAGTTGAAAGAGATTATTGAAAGAATAGGAGATACAGTGGGCTGGACAATTTGGTGGTATCAGAAATTATTGGAACTGTGAAACTAATACTGATCATAGATGATGAGGAGGATAATGATGCTATTATTGAAATAGTGGTACACGTTTCCAAAGTACAATTATGTTATGGATGGAAACTGTAGTGGTTATAGATGGCTTCCAAATCAGAAATTGCTGTCTTGTTAGGGACACTATTTGCATGCCACTTAGATACAAATGGATTTTCTTAGCAGGTTAGGAGAGCATTTTTGCTAAACCTAACCCTTTCCTAACTAACCTCAATCTACTAACCTGCTACATTAATTATCCCTAACCTGCGCGAAAAAGTCTTCGGTATCGAAGTTGGCGTGAAATAGTGTTCCCGTATTATTCCAACACCTCCCGGGACGGAGGACCACACACCATAGACATTAAGGGACCATACACACACACACACACACACACCAAAAATGGTGAAAAGAGTGTTTCCCGTATGTTATTCCAACACCTCCGGAACGGCACGACCACCCATAGACATTAAGGGACCATACACACACACACACACACACACCAAAATGGTGAAAATTGTGTTTCCCGTATGTTATTTATTCAACACCTCCGGGACGGCAGGACCACACCATAGACATTAAGGGACCATACACACACGCACACACACCAAAATGGTGGACGCAGCATAGGGTCAGCGGCAGTGAGCGGGCTGAGTGTCTTGCACAACGGTTGGATGTTAGTAATGACCTTTAGCTCTTTTAGTCCTGGCCCCCAGAACATGGATAAAAAATCCACAAATCGATCTGACATTACTCATTGAAACTTTTTAAAGACACACTTCGACATCTAATATTAAAACACATGCTAACACAATGTAATATGTTTGCATGTATGTTTTGCTATGTTTGTTTATCTCAGTGGATCTCGACAAAACAACTTTTGTTATGTAATAATCATGAGAAAATTGTCTTTGATGTCAACAAAACAACTCAAAACAACTTGTGATCATGAGATAAATAAGTCGTGATCTCAACATAAAGTAGGAATAATTGTTTTATTCATATATGTCACTCTCTGGACTTCCTTAGTGGAGTGTGCAAAACATCTCACTACATTTCTGTTTTCCCAGCCAGACTCAGTGAGTCAATTGGACTGCAGCCTACAGTCTGTGTACAGGGCACCTATAGGCACACAGTATGATATGTTGATCCTAAGTTGGCAATTACTGGCCTTGTAGGTATGAAGCACAATCTTTAGATCCATCAATATATGCTACAAATTGACACAACAAGATAGGAGAGATCACCAGACAGAGAGAGAACAGAGGGAGAAGGAGAGATTTGTCAGGGTTTTTCATTGTGTGCCACAGTAATGCCACTCCAGATAGATATAATTCATTTCCTCTCCATCACTGTCATACTGGGTGAGCTCCTCAACATTTTTATTCCCTCATTGACTGATTATAATTACAATTAGTTCATATAAATCTCAATGATCAAATATAGTAATATAATGTGCATGGTGCTATAACCCAGTCTGAATTTGAAATTAGGGCCTAATTGCAGTAACTCATCGTTTTATTTTATACTTTTAAATCATTTGTAATGATTTGAAATATCATTTTGTTTGATAATGTAATAATTTTTGATTGATAACTGTTTTAATATGTTTATTTGCAGTCATATTTGGTTGGGACACTGGGGTTCTGAAAATGTGTCTTTATGTAATGTGAGAAGAACAGAGTAAGATGTTGCTCTTAAGAGAGTATGTTTTAGATTGGTGTATTTGAGTGCAGTGGTTCTATCTAGACTATCTGCCCACTAAAGCCCCAGTGCATCTATATACAGTTGAAGTCGGAAGTTTACATACCTTAGGTTAGAGTCATTAAAACTAGTTTTTCAACAACTCCACAAATTTCGCTTAACAAACTATAGTTTTGGCAAGATCGGTTTGGACTGTCAGACTGGTGTAGGTGGATGATAGGAATCAGGCGCAGGAAACCAGGAGGACGTCAACAGAACTTTTACTAAGTCCAAACACGGGTATAAGTCGCCAACCCAACCGGTGGCGTGAACAATTACGCACGAAATACACAGTGCGGAAAAACAAGAAAAAAGCGCACACAGTGCGAGCTCTCGTAAACTACAACACAACGAGAGAACAAACTCGAAGAGGCGCTGACATAAACAATCACGCATAACACCTGACCCAGGCAAACAAACTAAATAAGGGGAACAATCAAGACACAAATAAGAGGACGGTGTTATGAACACAAAACCAAAGAACAAGAAACACTCGAACGGTGGCAGCTAGTAGTCGAGACGACGACCGCCGAAGTCCCGCCGAACAAGGAAGAGGAGCAGCCTCGGCCGAAACCGTGACAAGTACCCCCCCTTGACCGCGCGGCTCCAGCCGTAGCGCCGACCCGGAGCTCGAGGACGACCGACGACGCGGAGCAGGGCGCCGCAGGATGACCCCCGATGGAACTCGGTCAGTAGGGACTGGTCTAACACGTCCTCCTTGGCACCCAGCACCGCTCCTCCGGGGACCGATACCCCTCCCACTCCACGAGATATTGAAGACCCCCATCCGGCGTCTAGAATCCAGGATGGACCTCACGGTGTCCGCCCGGAGCCCCTCGATGTCCAAGGGGGCGGAGGAGTCTCCTCAATCTCAAAGTCCTGGAGTGGACCAGCTACCTAACCGGCCTGAGGAGAGAGACACATGGAACGAGGGGTTAATATTTTGTAGTCAACAGGTAGTTCTAACCTATAACTCACCTCGTTCAATCTCCCTCAGGACTTTAAACGGCCCACAAACCGCCGACCCAGCTTCGGCAGGGCAGGCGGAGGGGCAGGTTTCTGGTTGAGAGCCAGACTCGATCTCCAGGTGCGTACACTGGCCCCTCACTGCGATGTAGGTCGGCGCTCGTCTTCTGTCTGACGTATGGCACGCTGCAGATGGACGTGTGCAGCGTCCCACGTCTCCTCCGAGCGCCTTACCCACTCATCCACAGCGGGGCCTCGATCTGGCTCTCATGCCATGGTGCCAGGCACCGGCTGGTACCTAACACACACTGAAACGGGGTTAGTTGGGTGGAGGATGGCGAAGAGAGTTCTGTGCCATCTCGGCCCAGGGCACATATTCCCCACTCCTCCGGCCCGACCCTGACAGTATGACCTCAGAAACCTACCCACATCCTGGTTGACACGTTCAACCTGCCCATTACTCTCTCCGGGTGCGTAACCCGAGGTAAGGCTTACCGACACCCCAACCGTTCCATAAATGCCCTCCACACTCTAGAGGTGAACTGGGGGCCTCGGTCAGACACTATATCCTCGGGTACCCATGCCGGAAGACATGGGTGAACAGAGCCTCAGCGGTCTGTACTGGGCAGTGGGTGACCCGGCATGGGAAGGAGACGACAGGGCCTTCGAGAGCCTATCCCCGTGGTTCCCCTGTGGTGTAACAAAATCCACCGAGAGGTGGGACCAGGTCGTTACGGAATAGGCAGGGGTTGTAACTTACCCCTGGGCAAATGTCTGGGCGCCTTACACTGGGCACACACGAACAGGAGGAGACATAAATCCTCACATCCCTAGCTAACGTTGGCCACCAGTACCCGTGCTAAGGCAGTGCACCGTCCGGCCGATACCGGATGGCCAGAGGAGGGACGTATGAGCCCAACAAAATGAGGCGATCGTCGTATCTCGGCGGAACGTACGTCCGACCCACAGGACACTGAGGGAGGACTCGGGTCGGTGCGTAACGCCCGCTCGATCTCACCATCAACCTCCCACACCACCGAGCAACCAGACAAGACTCCCGGTAGTATGGGCGTGGACTCAACTTGACCTCTCCTCTGCGTCATACCTGGGCCGGGACAGAGCATCTGCCTTCCCGTTCTGGGACCCAGGGATGTAGGTGATCTTAAACACAAACCGGGCCAGGAACATAGTCCAACGAGCCTGGCGCCAGGATTCAGTCTCCTAGCTGCCCGGATGTACTCCAGGTTACGATGGTCAGTTTGAATGAGGAAAGGGTGTTTAGCCCCCTCGAGCCAATGCCGCCACACCTTTGGGGCCTGTACCACGGCTAACAGCTCCCTGTCTCCTATCGTCATAATTCCGCTCCGCCGGACTGAGCTTCTTAGAGTAGAACGCACAGGGACGGAGTTTAGGTGGAGTACCAGAACAGCTGGGAAAGAACGCCCCTATCCCGGCCTCTGACCGCGTCCACCTCTACTTGAACGGTAAAGAGGGATCCGGATGCGCCAACACCGGCGTCCGAGGTAAACAGGTCCTTCAGTCTCCCAAATGCCCTGTCCGCCTCAGCTGACCACCGCAAGCGCACCGGGACCCCCCTTTAACAGAGACGTTATCGGGAGCTGCCACCTGTCCAAAACCCCGGATAAACCTCCGGTAGTAATTCGCGAAACCCAAGAACCGTTGCACCTCCTTCACAGTGGTTGGGGTCTGCCAATTACGCACAGCTGACACCGGTCTACCTCCATCTTCACCCCTGGCGCAGATAACTGGTAACCCAGAAAGGGAGACCCGACTTCTGAAAAAACAGACATTTCTCTGCCTTGACATATAGGTCATGCTCCAACAGCCTCCGTACTCGGCGCACCAGGGCTACATGCTCGGCACGGGTAGGACTATACACCAGAATGTCGTCGATGTACACAACCACTCCCTGTCCCTGCATGTGTCCCGGGAAAATCATCAACGAAGGATTGGAAGACTGAGGGAGCATTCATCAACCCATATGGCATGACTAGATCTCGTAGTGCCCGGAAGTCGTGCTAAACGCTGTCTTCCATTCATCTGCCCTTTCGATCGGCGCACCAGTTATATGCGCTCCTAAGATCCAATTTTGTAAAGAACTGCGCACCGTGCAGTGACTCCGTCATAGTTGCAATCAGAGGCGAGTGGATAGCTGTACTTCACTGTGATCTGATTGAGACCGCGTAATCAATACACGGCCGCTTAGACCTCCATCCTTCTTCTTCACAAAAAAGAAACTTGAGAAACGGGTGAAACGGATGGCCGTATGTGTCCCCTGTCTAAGAGACTCAGAGATGTATGTCTCCATAGATTTTTTCTCCTCTGAGACAAGGGATACACATGGCTCCGCGGGAGAGCTGCGCCTGACTGGAGATCTACTCGCACAATCCCCGTCTATGAGGCGGCAGCTGCAGCCCTAGGTCTTACTGAACGCCAGTGCCAAATCCTCATACCCGGGGGAATCTGCAGTGCTGGCATTAGATTCGGACTCTCCACCGAGGTCACCCCTGTGGAAACACCCACACCGCCCCTCACTTGAGCAGACCACCCTTTAAGAGCTTTCTCTCGCCACCCAATAATAGGGTCATGAGTCATCAACCAGGGAAGACCCAGCACCACCGGATACGCAGGAGAGTCAATCAGATAAAGCTGAATTCTCTCCTCGTGACCCTCCTGCGCCATCATCTGAAGTGGTGCTGTGAGCCTCCTAATCAACCCAGACCCTAACGGACACTACTCTAGGGCATGACGGGAAAAGGCTTATCCACTGGAAGGAGGGGAATCCCCTAACTCTACACAGAACTGGCGGATCTATAAAATTCCCAGCTACGCCTGAATCTACCAGCGCCTTATGCAGGGAACAGGTGCAACCTGTGGGAAACAAACAGGCAAGGTTAGGTGCACGACAGAAAGCTCTGGGTAAAGCAGGGCGCCTACTCACCTGGGGGACCCCCAATGCTAGACCATCTCCTCCTTGGAGGACCCGCCCCAGCACTCTAGCCGAGTGTGCCCCCTCCACGACCACAGTTGGTGCAAGGGCCAGGTCCCCGTGGGCTCCTCCTCCTCCGTTCCCCGCCAGCACCCCCGAGCTCCATGGGACTCGCTCGGGCCGCTGGAGAGTGGAATGGGCGAGAACCCCCCTCCGGAGACGCCCACACGGGTGGCGAAAGCAGGGTATCCAGCCGGATGGTCATGTCTGACCAGTTGGTCGAAAGTTAACGTCGTGTCCCTGCCGCACGCCAACTCTCGCTGGACGCCTCTCGGAGGCTTTCTGCAGCGGAAATGGTCAATAAGGGCCCGCTCATTCCACCCTGCATCAGCCGGCTAGGGTCCGGAACTCTAAGGCAAAGTCCTGTGCGCTCCTCATCCCCTGTCGGAGGTAGAACAGACGTTCCCCGCCGCCTTCCCTTCTGGTGGATGGTCGAATACAGCACGGAAGCGGCGGGAGAACCCCGCACTAGTTCGTAGTTGCGGCGTCCATTCTCCTCCACTGGCGTTGGCCCACTCCAACGCCTTGCCGGTGAGACAGGAGAGTGAGGCTGAGACGCTCCTTCGTGTCCCGAGGGGCGCCCGGGTGTCTGGTGGCGAGGTAGAGCTCCACCTGCAGCAGGAACCCTTCCGGACACCCGGCGGTGGAGCCGTCGTACGCCCTCGGGAGCGAGAGCCGAATCCCACTGGGTTCCGGGAGATGAAACCGGAGGGCTGACCGCTGGAGCTGGGTCGGTGGTTGGAGGTGTGGGCACCCCCGCTGGTCTCCAATCGGTGTAGAGTGTTCATCACCCTCTCCAGGGCGTGACAGACTTGGTTCATTCGGTCCTCCTGACCACGAAGACGTTCGGTCCATATCGGCGGTCGGCGCGATCGCTCCTGCTGATTCCATTGCGATGCGTGATTCTGTCAGACTGGTGTAAGGTGGATGATAGGAATCAGGCGCGGGAAACCAGGAGGACGTCAACAGAACTACTAAGTCCAAACACAGGTATAAGCCGCCAACCCAACCGGGTGGCGTGAACAATTACGCACGAAATACACAGTGCGGAAAAACAAGAAAAAGCGCACACAGTGCGAGCTCGTAACTACAACACAACGAGAGAAACAAACTCGAAGAGGCAGGCTGACATAAACAATCACGCATAACACCTGACCCAAGCAAACAAACTAAATAAGGGGAACAATCAAGACACAAATAAGGGACAGGTGTTATGAACAGACAAAACCAAAAGAACAAGAAACATCGAACGGTGGCAGCTAGTACTCCGGAGACGACGACCGCCGAAGTCCGCCCGAACAAGGAAGAGGAGCAGCCTCGGCCGAAACCGTGACATGGACATCTACTTTTGGCGCATGACACAAGCAATTTTTC
>NW_025540125.1:0-9786 GCF_020615455.1 Coregonus clupeaformis | reverse complement strand
TGTCCTGATTGCTAAGCCAGAACCCAGAAGCAGACCAGGACAAGGTAAGTTGAAACAGTGAAGTGTTTATTTACAGTTCAAGTTGATGCTGAATAATCCACATCGCGTTGATTGAATTGTTCAAAAGTGCAGTGGTTATCATCCTGGGTGGCAGCCGCACCGCCAGGCAGAAGATTGGATGAAAGAGTTCCGGGCCGGAGTGACTGCAGATGAACCCAGGAGTAAATGGCAACAAACCAGCAAGGTACAAAAACAACAAAACTAACGCTAGAGCTCTAAGACTGATACTCTGGTAAACCTACTGTTTCATGGCTGCGATCCGGCAATGGATGTTAGGCCAGAGCCTAAGAAGAGGTGATGATCAGGACCAGGTGTGCAGATTGCTGATACAGGATTCAAGTCTGGAAATCAAAGAGAGCTCCCGAATGGATCCAAACCCTCCGGGAAACTGAGATCATTCAACTGAGTCTGGAGCAGGACCTCCTCAACTCGGATTGTTCAAGTACCCCCTCGTGAAACGCCACGGGCGGAGCTCCCGGGCGCCAGGATGGACGGTTGAAGTCGCACTGATTAGAGTCAGCATCTAGGACCTGTGTACGCGCGGAATCCAACTCCTCTCTTCAGGACCATACCCCTCCCGAGTCCCGAGATAAACCCGGCCCCCGTCTGGAATCCATGATACGCACCGTGTGGGCAGCAGGACCACCTCCGTTCATCCGAGGAGGAGGAGGAGGAAGGCAGAGGAGGCAACAGAGGGACTGAGGAAAACCAGGCTTGAGGAGTAGGAGACATGAGAAAGGTGGGGATGGACTCACAAGGCGTCCCTCAGGAGTTGAAGTCGAACTGCCACCGGATTGATCACCTTCTCCACCACAGCCGGACCAATAACGGTACCCCCCTGGAACTCTTAAAGAGAAGATCCCGTGTGCACCCTATCTCCGATAGGTGGGTAGGAGGCAGGGATCAGCGGCTTGTTTCGCCTGGAGCTGATACCGTCAACTCTAAGGAGTGCTTTTCTGGCCCGATGCCAGTCGGTGTGACGAATGGACCTGAACAGAAGCCACTGAGAGCTCCTTCTCCTGAGAAGGGAACAAAGGAGGTTAGTAGCCATACCCAGGCACTGGAAGAGGGGTATCCCGGCTGGCAGATGTGGGGGGAAGAGTAATGTGACCATACTCAACCCAAGGCAACGAGAACAGGAGGTGGGGTTGGAAAAGGCTGAACAGCGTAGCGTGCATTCCATCTTCTGAATTGCTCTCTCTCAGCACAGCCATTAGATTAGAGTTGAAAACCAGATGAGACTGACTGTAAGCTGTTTTGGCCAAACAGAACCCCAACATGAGAGTAAACTCAGGGGACCACGTCGAGCTTGATATCACTCACGCCCCACGTGGACCTGAAAGCCTCCTAACCAGGATCTCGACGTCTCCGAGGCAGAGGGAAGCTTGTATGCAAGGCACAAAGTGGCGAATTGTGAATCGCCCACGATAGTCAAACCGACCCGTGTTCCCCTCAAGCGACCTTGGTAATAAAGTCCAGGGCCAGATCGACCATAATTACACTTAGAATAGGAAGGGGTGAAATAGTCCAGAGCTGGGCGATTGTACTCACCGTCTCCTGGACAGGCAGCAACACCCCTTGGCGACTATCCTCGGCCATGGCAGAGCCACAACCGTCTGCGAACGTATCCAGCCGCCAGCGATAAGCCATCTTGCTGGCCGATAGGACCGGCCCGAGGACGCGACCAACCTGACTCGAAGCTGACAACCGGCAGGTACGTTGCGGGACGGGCTGATCCGACCCACACCTCCTCCTCAATCTTCCCCTTTTCTCCCGCGCCCAGTTCCGGAAAATTATCTGCCGTGGACCGCTCTCCTCCGTCTTGGAACATCCGGACAAGGCGTCCGCCTTCACCGTGTCGGTCAGACGTCAGGAAAACTTGAATGCGTCCGAAAAATATGCCACCTGGTGGAGTTGAGGCGTTTACGATTGCACGTAAGCAGAATTCTTGTGGTCAGTCAAACAATAAGCAGTTTGCTCCGCCCCCTCACCAGGCAAGCCCTCCTCCAGGCAGTTTCATTGAAGCTCCCGGTTACCCACACCGTCAGTTCTCTCCTGTAAGGCGAAGGCGACGAGAGTAGTAGGCGCAGGGATGGAGTTTACTGTCAAACAAACATCGTGGTGAGATGGCGCCAACTCCCACATCAAAGGCAGCGTCACTTCAACGGCGAACTGGCCAGGCCGTGTCCGGGTTTGAGAGAGAATGTTCGTTGGTGAATCGCCTCTTCCAGTCCGCACTTGATCCTACTCCGGATTCCGCCAATTCTAAATCGGAAATTAAGGCGTGCGGACCCTACGGCTGTAATCCCGATACTCGGTAAAATTACCCAAACCCCAAAATCTCTGAGCCACTGCAATCTCGTCGGGCTGGGCCCATTCCAACCGCTCTAACCTTCTCCTGGTCCATCCTAATCTCTTGGAGATGATGTACCCGAGAAGGAGTGTCGTGTGGGCTGAAATCGCCGCCTCGCCTTCAACAAGCAGTTCTCTAACAATCGCTGTAGAACCTGCCGGACATGCTGAATTGAAGGTTCCTTTGAGAAAGATCAGAATGTCATCCAGGTAAACAAACACACAGGGCCCGATCCTTATCTCTCAGCGTCGTTCACCATACTCTGGTCCTTTGGAGCATTGGTCAGTCAGCGGCATCACTGATCAGTACCCATCGGTGTATTAAACGTCAACCACTCGTCCCCCTCTCTATCGCATTGTGGTCTAGCTTAGTGAACACCGTAGCACCTGTAAAATTGAAGCGAAGACCTCATCAAGGGCAGAGGACCCTTGTTCTTCGACCGTGATGTCATTCTTCCGATAATCAATACTGCGATTGAACCCATCCTTCTTACCCACACAGATAATCCTGCCCCCAGGGGTATAGGGCCGAACGCGACCAGCAGCTAGGGACTCATGATGTGGGTCTCCAAGCCCCTCACGTTCAGTCGGAGATACTGTATAACCTTCCCTTGGGGTAGACAGCTCCAGGGAACAGGTTGATGGCACAATCATATGGTCGGTGGGGAGGGAGTGACAGGGCCTTCTGCTTGCACAAAGCTTCCCCCAAATCATTGATATGTCTCGGAACCAGGGACAAATCTGGGGGATTTAGCCTCAATCACCTGACCAGGAACCCGAGATGAGGCAGGCAGTCTTGAGACAGTTAGCATGACCAATCAAAGGCTCCAACTCGTTACCTTGCCCGTCCTGTCGAGCGTGGGATTGTGTTCCTTCAGCCAGGGGTATCCAAGGACCAGGAGGGAACCTGGGAAGGCGGCAGAATGATAAATCCGGCTAGTTCCGCCATCTTAAGGTTCAGTCCTCATCATTATCGTGCCAATACTGCCGTCCAGTACGCTTCAATGGCTTCACAATTGTCTTGAAAACCCAGCTGTTCCACCAACTCGGCATCTAGAAAGCTTCCATCGGCACTGGTTCGATAAAAGCATTCAATGGCTAAGCTCCCTGATTCCTGTTCATAAGGTAGCGAGGAAGCATTTGCAACCGGAAGGTATTGAGAGGTCGAAAGGCTCGCTAAAAAGTCACTCCCACTTTAGCGAGCGGCGCGGTTGCGCGACCACGACTGGAACCTGAGAAGCTGATCGGTTGGACGAGCCCATTGCTTCTCCTCCTTCGCTCGGACTACGTTATCACCCAATGAGCAAGGCTACCAAGCTGTCCAGGTCCCTAGACTCCGGATAGGAGATCAACTCATCCTTGAGCTGCTCCACAACCCTGGTAAGGCGGCTTGCAACCTCCTCCATTCACCTCTCCACAGCCAATCTTGAACTCGATCACGAGTCGGCCCAGCTGCGAGTTCCTTGGCGGGCGAAACCAGGCGCCTGGCTCGTCCCACTCCTCGAATGAATGTAAAAAACTTCCTCATCTGACGTGAACCCCTGGTATGAAGCCATGCAGGGATCCTGTCGTTCCCAAGCGGCTGAAGCCCACTCCAGCGCTCGACCACGCAGCAACTCAATCACAAGGCTATCCTAGCCTTGTCTTATAAAGT
The DNA here is from genome assembly GCF_020615455.1 of Coregonus clupeaformis. Classification (NCBI taxonomy): domain Eukaryota; kingdom Metazoa; phylum Chordata; class Actinopteri; order Salmoniformes; family Salmonidae; genus Coregonus; species Coregonus clupeaformis. Next base: position 5,720 of record NW_025540125.1, on the reverse strand, counting down.
AGGGCTGTAGATCAACACTAATCCACACTGCATAAGGAAAGGAGCGGCATCTTCCCAGCTCCCCCTCATATTTATCGGTGTCGAACCTTGGGCTCACGGAAGGACACAGCTTCAGAAGCGGCAGGCGCGATGGGTGAAACCGGTAGTGGATCTTCCACCGGACACTTTAACGTTGGTTCTGGACCTCCGTCAGGCATTAGAAAGGTCCCGAACTGACAACGCGATCTCCTGCTCAGTACACGTGCTATGATGGCCCAACATCTTCTCCTGCTGGGTAATGGCATGGCGGAGTCAGAGTCCAGGTCCGCTGGGTTCATTACTGGCGGATCGTTCTGTCACGAGTTGCTAAGCAAACCAGAAACAGGAGCCAGGACAAGGTAAGTTGAAAGCGAAGGTGAGTGTTTGTTACAAGTTCAAGAGTGATGCTGAATAATCCAGGGAACAGAGCGGGCGGCGTTGATTGGTTGTTGGGGGTTGCAGTGGTTGATCCATCCTGGGTCGGCGGCCGCCGACACCCAGGCAGAGTTTGGATGAGGGTTCCGAGGTGACTGCAGATGAACAGGGGGATAAGTAAGCAGCAAACCAACAAGGTGCAACCAACAAAACTAGCAGCTAGGCTCTAAGACTGATACTCTGGTAAACCTACTGTTCATGGCTAACGATCCGTGGGAGATGGATGTTAGGCCAGAGCCTAAGAAGAGGTGATGATCAGGACCAGGTGTGCAGATTGCTGATGGGATGCAGAATGCGGAAATCAGAAGAGCTCCCGGAGCGTTCCAAACCCTCGAGGAAACTGGAGATCATGGCAGTAGGAATACAAACAGTGTAGCTACTCACTGCAAAAGGCAAATTAAACTGGCAAAACATCAGTATAGAGACAAAGTGGAGTCGCAATTCAACGGCTCAGACAATTTGTGACGTATGGCAGGGCTCCACAAGTGACAATCACAGACTGCAAAAAGAAAACCAGCTGTCACGACACTGACATCTCGCTTCCAGACAAGCTACAAAGCACCTTCTTTGCCCGCTTGGAGGATAACACAGCTACCACTAATGAGGCCCACCAAGGACTGTGGCCTCTCCTTCTCCATGGCCGACGGATTAAGACATTTAAGCATGTTAAACCCAAAGGCTGCCGGCCCAGACAGCATCCTCAGCCGCCTCAGAGCATGCGCAGACCTCAAGCTGGCTGGTGTGTTCATGGACATATTCAATCTCCCTTTCCCAGTCTGTTGTTCTCCACATTGGTTTCAAGAGGGCTGTTACCATTGTTCCTGTACCAAAGAAAGGAAGGTAACTGGAACTAAATGACACGCGCCCTGCAGCACTCACCTCTGTCATCATGAAGTGCTTTGAGAGATTAGTCAAGGATCATGTCACTGTCACCCTAGACCCACTTCAATTTGCCATTGCCTTAATAGGGATCCTCACAGGATCATATTGCCATCACACTGCACACTGCCCTATCCTATCTGAACAAGAGGGAATACTTCATGTGTAAGAATGCTGTTCATTGACTATAGCTCAGCATCTGACCACCATAGCAGCTCGCTTCATCATTAAGCTTCTCGAGGCCCTGGGTCTGAACTCCTGCCCTGTGCAACTGGGTCCTGACTTCCAGACGGGTCAAACACTCAGGTGGTGAAGGTAAAAACAATGATTCCCACTGCTGATCTCAATACTGGGGCCTCACAGCAGTGCGTGGCCTCAGCCTCTCCTGTACCCCCTGTTCACCCATGATTCATGGGCTGATAATGCTCTCCCCAATTTACACCACACGTTTGTAGACACACAATATAGTAGGTTTGATTACCAACAATGACGAGACCGCCACAGGGAGGGAGAGAGACAGAGGGCTCTGGGGAGGTGGTAAGCAGGAAAATAAAATCTCACCCAACATCAAATAAAACAAGGGAGATGATCGTGGGACTTCAGGAACAGCAGAGGGTGCAATCATCCACATCGACGGGACCGCAGTGGAGAAGGTGGTATGCCGTTTTTGCTTATTACTATCACCTGTATTAAAATTTGAATGTCCACAGTATGAAAGAAATGCTGCTAAAGGCTGCCTCTTGCTGAACTTCAGAGGCAAAAGAACAGGCTGCCACCTAAAAAAACCTGCACAAACTTGTGTGGCTAGATGTGCACTAAATTGAGAGAGTGTGATCTGTTGAGTTGTAAAATGCTATTTTAAATGGCAACTTGCATCCCGCCAATAAACCGCAGGGGTTTCTCCAGGAAGTGTGGTTCCAAGTCAATGCACACAGTGTATACCCATTTTCTCAAGACACATACAGCACCAAACAGGAAGGCCAAAAAGATCATCATATATTATCAACCACTCGGTTACTGCCTGTTCACTCCCGCTATCATCCAGAAGTAGGTCAGCACAGGTGCACTGTGCTGACCGAGAGAATGAAAAACAGTTTTATCTCAAGGCCATCAGACCGTTAAATAGCCATCACTAGCACATTAGAGGCTACGCCGCCTATTGAAATCACTGGCCACTTTTATTAGGTAAATGGGAACACTAGTCACTTAATAATGTTTACACATTCAAAATTACTCATCCCATATGTATATACTGCATTCTTCTGTATCTTAGTCCATGCCGTCTGTCATTGCTTGTTCATATATGTATATATTCTTAAAACTTATCTTTACTTTTTTGTGTGTATTGGTATATGTTGTGAAATTGTTAGATATTACTGCACTGTTTGAGCTTAGGAAGCACAAGCATTTTCGCTACACTGGCCACAACATCTGGCAAACACGTGTATGTGACAAATAAAATTTTGATTTGATTTGAAGCGTGATTCATCGCTCCAGAGAACGCACTGCTCCAGAGAGTCCACGGCGGTGAGCTTTACCAGCTGACGCCATTAAGACAGATTCTAGGTCATGAAACTCATTTCATGAAGCCCGACCAACATCGGCTGTGCTGGACGCCAGCCCAGACGCGATCGAACTGCAGTGAGTGTTGCAACCTTATTGTGGCGATTTTGGCCATGCCACGCCGCGCACCGGCCGTGCCGCCTTGTGAGAGCTTTGCGTGGCCTACTCACCATGTGGGGCTGAGTCGCTTGTGTCACAGGTGAAGATTCAGGAGGTGGAGTCCTTGTTCTAGGCTCTTGCACTAACACTGAGGTGGCAGGGTGGTGGTTAGAGAGGTGGACCACATCTGAGTGTTGGGCGGTTGGAATGTCTGGACACTAGAATAATCTGTCGGGATCTCACAGGAATCAGCCAACCTGGCAACCAGAGGTTACTGGGCATCACTTTCTCAGGTACAACCTACAACCATTTTGCCCTTGGGCAAGGCAGTGTCTTAAACCCACCTGCCCAAACCAGGTGCTGCCATGCAGCGGACCTTTGCTGCTCCCAGCCTGCCATGCATGTGTCAGTGGGGCCAGTGCAGCTCTTCTATGTACAGTCTAATCAGACCTTTAAATTGTTTTTTTCCTCATCAATCTACAAATAATAATAATTTAAGTAATATGGTAAAAATGTATTACAAATAAAAAGACTGAAATAAAACAGATTACATACACTAATGCTCAAAAGTTTGGGGTCACTAGAAATGTCCTTGTTTTCGAAAGAAAAGCAATTTTTCTGTCCAATAAAATAACAAAAAAATTATCAGAAATGCAGTGCAGACATTGTTAATGTTGTAATGACTATTGTAGTTGGAAACAGCTGATTTTTATGGAATATCTACATAGGCTATTGGTGAGTGCCCATTATCAGCAACCAACTGAACTGTGTTCCAATGGCACGCTAGGTTTGCTAATCCAAGTTTATCATTTTAAATGGCTTATTCATTATTGTGAAAACCCTTTAATTATGTTACACAGCTGAAAAAACTGTTGTACACGGTTAAACAAAAAATCATTTCTTGAGACTAGTTGAGTATCTGAAAGCATCAGCAAACATGTATTCAATTTACAGGCTCAAATTGGCCAAAAACAAAGAACTTTCTTCTGAAATCCGTCAGTCTATTCTGTTTCTTGAGAAATGAAGCAATATTCCACAAAGCAAGAAATTGCCAAGAAACTGAAGATTCATACAACACTGTAACTACTCCCTTTCACAGAACAGCGCAAACTGACCTAACCAGAATAGAAAAGAGGAGTGGAGGCCCCGGTGCACAACTGAGCAAGAGGACAAATACACAAGAGAGTCTAGTTTGGAGAAACAGGCTCACAGGTCCTCAACTGGCAGCTTAATTAAATAGTACCCGCCAAACACCAGTTTCAACGCTACTGAAGAGGCTGACTCCGGATGCTGACTTCGCAGAAAGGTAAAAAGAAAAAGCCACATATCTCTGATCAGCTAATAAAAAGAAAAGATGAAGATGGGCAGTTTGAGATACCATATTTTTCTTTGCAAATCGGCAAAACAAGGATATTTCTAAGTGACCCCAAACTTTGAAAGGTAGTAAAGTATTCGACACTTAGCTCAGTACTTGCTGAAGTACCTTGCGGCGACACAGCCCGGTCTTCTTGCCAGTATGACGCCACAGGCTTGGGCTAAGTGCACACCTGTATTTCTGGGGGGTTCTATATCTTCTCTTCTTGGTAGACTCGTTTTGGTTTAGGCTGGATGGGAAGTGCCGCTGCACAGCTATTGTCTTTCCAGAGATGTTAGATCGGAGCTCGAAGTCCGGGGTCATGGCCACTCAAGACATTCAGGAATCTTGTCCTGAAGTTGCCTCTGTGTTGTCTCAAGGTGCTTTTGAGTCGTTGTCCTTGTTGGAAGGTGAACCCGCCCCTGTCTGAGGAGCAGGTTTTATCAAGGTTCCTTTCTGTGCTTTTGCTCCGTTTCATTTTTCCTTTGTGATTCTGATTAGCTCGTCCCTAACATTGAAAAACATCCCCATTGAAAAAGTTACTTATTCTGCCATCACCATTCCGTAGGGATGGTGCCAGGTTTCCTCCAGACATGACGCTTGGCATTCAGGCAAAGAGTTCAATACATACCATCAGACCAGAGAATCTTGTTTCTGCGGGTCTGAGGGTCCTTTAGGTGCCTTTTGGCAAACTCCAAACGGCTGTCATGTTGCTTTTACTGAGGAGGAGTTACTACCCACATAAAGTTGCCTGATTACGATACGTGATGGTTGTCCTCTGGTTGCCTCCCATCTCCACAGAGGAACGAGTTTTGTCAGAGTGACTCATCAGGTTCGTCACCTCCCTGACTAAGCATGCCCTTCTCCCCCGATTGCTGAAGTTTGGCCGGCGGCCAGCTCTAGGAATAGTCTTGTGTCCCAAACTTCTTCCATTTAAGAATGATGGAGGCCACTGTGTTCTTGAGGACCTTCAATGCTGCAGAAATGTTTTTGTACCCTTCCCCAGATCGGTGCCTCTCACACAATCCTTCTGTCTCTGCTTTGAGCTCTACGGATAATTCCTTCGATCATGGCTTTTACTTCCTGACATGCACTATCAACTGTGGATCTATATAGACAGGTGTGTGTGCCTTTCCCAACCATGTCCAATCAATTGAATTTACTACAGGTGGACCACAGGTGGACTCAGGGAAACATCTCAAGGATGATCAATGGAAATAAGATGCACCTACTCACTTTGAGTCTCATAGCAAAGGGTCTGAATACTTATGTAAACAAGGTTTTTCTGTTTTTTTATTTTTAATAAAGGTTTGCTAAAAATTTCTAAAAACCTGTTTTCACTTTGTCATTATGGGGTATTGTGTATAGATTG
>NW_025540124.1:0-9793 GCF_020615455.1 Coregonus clupeaformis | reverse complement strand
GGTAACACTTCATTTTAAGGGTCCTTATTGCAGTTAATTACATGTAAAAAGCATTGTATTAATTTTAATAACTCATAATTACACTGTAATAACAACATGTAACTGGTGGTTATTGTGGCCTGTAATTACAGAGGTGTACACAATGCTTGTTACCGTGCTTGTTACAAATCGGAATTTTCCACTAAATTCACCAATTTATAGTGTTTACACTGGAATTACAGATTATTATCAATAAATATAATATTTCATGGTGAAATCTATCTTATGCTCCTTTCCAATCAATATCGGGGGTCTTATTCTGGTGAAATGATGATCATGCTTACTCATTTGAAATACAAATTTCTTATCTTCTCCATAATACTCTCATCATGTAACTCCTACCACTTCACACCTACCCCACTGTATCTGCAAACTGTTGCTACTGTTGTCTAGAGTGCAGTCCCAACATCACATTTGCTATTTTCCATTTTTGTACATATTGTAGTTATGAGTACTTCTTATATTTTCTCGGTAATCTTAAGTATAAATTTTGTGTGCATCATAATTTTCCCCCAACAAGTCATTTGGTGAAGCACCACTGGTTGGAAAAATGCGCATATTTTCTCTATGTGGATTCTAGAATATCCGATTAAAATCTTCAGCTAATTGATGGAAACTTGCTTGTTGTTGCTAGCACTGCCCCCATGTATCATCTGTTAACTTGGTTAAGTTTAAACAATAAGATGTGGAGGTCAATCTCACTGAATGGTCTACCATACGTGTGTCATCCTCAGAGTGGGTGTACTTACTTTAATTAATATACACTTTCATATAGTACATTACCCATCCTACCTTCCTGGCCCTCATTTTTAAGGCTTCCGGAACCAACATCCAAGTGGGAGGATAAACACACTAGTACACCACAGAAGTACATCTAATATCTGCACTAATACAATTTTACTAGGTGTAAGGATTTGCTAGTGTGTCTTGAGGGTTATGTATTTGTCACCTACAATATTTACCCATCCTGACAATATAATCTCCTTCTGCTCCATCCATGTATACAATACACCTTAATACATCACAAGTACATATCTGTAATATCTGCATGAATACAAGGTTGTCAGGTAGTTGAAACACAGGATTTACTATTTAAGTTAAGTGTACATTTCTATATAATTACTACTCATTACCAAGTTAAAAATCCTACAACAAGATGGCTTCTCCTTTTCCTTTATCAAATAGCTTACATTTCTTACAAAATTACAATTATTTTTATTGTTAGATTAATAATTAGATTAATTAGATTAGGCCTACTTAATAACATAAAAATAACTATTCTAGTGGTGGTGGATTAGTCTCATTGCTATTCAAAGGGAATTATTTTTCTTCATTTCTACATTACAAATAACAATAAATCAACAACTCTGTCCCTATCTTCATCTGTTTCTTTATTTTAATCATCTTCCCATCTTGGGTCTAACCTTGTGGGATTCTGTGGGAAAAGAAGATGTACTATAAATTTTATTCCTATCTAGTTATTATAATCTTCAATTCTATAGTTTAGGCCTGCTACTGTTGATAAAACAATTTTACTGGAGAGCTGCGTAAACTTTGACAGGGTGGATATGGTATAATCCCAGTTTATTCGGTAAAGATAGTCTGGAATCGCGTGCACTCTTCTCAATCTTGGATATCTGAAAACATTGTGTGCTACATTTTATACAATAAAATGTTTAATCTAGTAGTTGCCGTGATCTTCTGAGATTGTCCTGATGTTTGAGGTCCCTCAGGTTAATATCACTGTTGCATTGTCTCTGATCGGTTCTCTGTCTTCAATGTTCATAAAGAAGGGGATTTTTGTGTGTGTGTGTGTGTTTAACAGTGATGATGTGTGTGTGTGTGTGTGTGTGTGTGTGTGTGTGTGTGTTCGTGATGTGTGTGTGTGTGTGTGTGTGTTTATCAGTGATGATGTGTGTGTGTGTGTGTGTGTGTGTGTGTGTGTTTTGTGTTGTGTGTGTCACTCAGAGCAGGAACTTCGTGAGGTTGGAAACTGAGAACCTATGTGGGTGTTATTGTCCTTACCACCTGCTGACAAGTACAAACACCTTTTGTCTATTCTATTAATACAAAGGCCCAACACAAAAATGGGTCATGCACAAGATTTTAGTCAGACCCAGCTATAACATTATATATTTACTACACATCTTCCTCTCCCCAGAGTGACAATCATAAAGAAAAAATTAAGACGTACTCAAGCTAACAGTGTAATTGGCAAAATGGAATTTTATATTTTATTCCTCTTCCTCTCACGCTACCTTAAATGTCAATTTCAAATGGAAAAACTTTATCAGAAGATAAAGTTTTAATTCCCCCTCTTCACGTTCTCACAAGAGCGTACAAACTAATAGTGCAATTGGCAAAATAGGGAAACTTTATCAGAAGATAAAGTTTTACATTCCCCCTCTTCACGTCTCACAAGAGGCGTACCAAAACTTAAATGCTATTCTCGTCCAATATCCTTGGTCAGCATCGTCAATGGCAAGCAAAAACATCTGACCGATTATCTGCCGGATTTGGATCAATGTGGTTATAATCCTGGTTGTCGCGTCCGTATGCATGGAATGCAACAGCATCCTCAAGCACTAAATTGCACAACAACAGAGATGATACAATATAAAACAGTTTTATATTTACCAACCCTTATCCATCCAAGGAGTCCCACATTCAAGTATCCACCCCCTGAGTGGCTCTTCATTTTCCATTAAGATTTTAACCCTTCCAGGGCAATTATCAAACTGCCATCTGTGCTGTATTGTTGAATAGTACACTTGTTCTCCAAATTCTCCCTCCTTTTTCGGCCAGGAGCATGTCGACAGCAATCATTTTAAACCATGAGGTTGCAGCCACTGCCATCCTCCTCAAAACCTTATTTTGTCCAATTGCCTAATTTTTAACATTAATGTATGTAGGTTAATTCTATGTTTTTATTTGTATAACATCACACCAAACACTAACTCCTCCATGTACCCATGTTCAAGGACAGTTTCACAGACAACGGGTGTTCTTATCACCTGTTATGTGAAACAATCCATATCAGTATCAGTGCTCCTCCTTAATACATTCCTTCAACTATTCATCACATACAATCCAATTAAAAATAAAACTAATTTTATTTTCCTCTCATTATAATCACCCTTAAATAACTATGCAAATTATCACACTTAATGTTAATAAAAATAAAAATATATTTTAACCTCTATTCCCCTCCTAACATTACTGAGTTGCTACCATCCACCCAATCCTTTACCTTCACAATCAGGAGAGAATAAACAATCACAGTGGTTATAAACATAATAATAAATGACAACTAAATAAATCTGTATTATTTTACTAAGGGCCAAAAACATGGATCATCCAGCTTGGTCTCAGAGTCAGTAGCCAGAGTCACCTGCATCATCCTGGGGTAACAACATCATCATACCTGTCGCCTGCACCACTCTCTACCACTACCTCCTAGACAGGGGACATGCAAGCAGCACAACACATTAACAGCAAAAACCACCAATTTAGGGTCAAAATCCATTAACCACCATAGAAGAGTACTCACCAAACCAGTCACTCACCCAGGAATAGGCAACATCCACAAAAAACAAGTATCCTAGCCATAAGTTCACCCAAGTATCACAACAATAGTTTTCCATTTACCAAATATGTTATCAAACCAAGTCTATCGACTATCAATCGTTCTCACTTGTTCTCCCGTGGTGATTCCTCAAGCGCTTTGTCAGCTCCTGCTATATTGTTGAGATGAAATACCACATATATCCAAACAGAACCAACCCCTCCCGCTCAGCCAAAAGCATATCTAAAGCTATTCTATTCTGCCATGTCATTAAAGCTAGTTGCCTCTGTCTGCTCAACCTAATCCCTTTATTGCATCCAGTGTGGTTTATAAAATATTTTGCTGGTTATATTAAATATAATTTATCCAATCTACATTTTTATTAATTGTTACCACCAAAAATATTATTCAAACCCAGCTGCGATCTGATTGTGGATCCCATCAATATATATCCTTTCATCAAAAGGATCCCGGGAGGGAAATCCCTACTTTCTATGTACAACTCACCAGTCTCTGACCTTTATTTTTGTATTAGGTAGTTCACAATCTTATCACCACCATCCATCTTCCCGGTCTTTTTTGCTCTAAAATCCTCCTTCAAAGAGATTAGTCATGGTCTCTTTAGGTTACATTCTCTGTGTGGGAGCAACTAAAAGGCCCTACCCTGTATCCTATCCCTTACTAGTCCTAGAAAAACAATAATAGAAATCCCCTGAGACTTCAGCTGGCAACCCAGGTCGGGATACTTTTTATCGGGAAACAGATATTGCAAGTTACCATAAACTCTTTCACCACTTCCCAGGTGGCTTGCACTGGAGGAAAAACTGACAGAGTTAAAGCCTGTCAAGGGCGGTTGTTGTTAACCCTGGTTTGGCTATCCCACGCAATCAGTCCTCTTCAACATTTTTTCCATATTTCATCTTAATTTCTTCGTTTCCACCTTACTACTTCCTCCGTCTTTTTTCACTATCTTTATCACACGTCTCACTACCTCCCTCAGAGTTTCTCTATTTCCCCTTTCCCTCTCTATCTCCTTCCTTTTCAACTGTGTTTTAACTACCTTGAAACAGGGGGGTCGTGTTCTGGAATATTTCCCCCACAATCAGACAGCTACCTCCTCGAGACCTGTGAATCCCCACCCCTTGCCCTGAGAACCTCTCAGATGCAGTCCAACCCATTGCTTTACCTTCTATCGACTCACACAGGGATGATCAGACAGGTAAAGGGGAATCTTCGTTAAGAGCCAACCCCCGACCTAGTTAATCGATCTTTCTCCTAACTCTTGTTTGTTCGTCAGGTGTAGCTGGTTTTGCCTTTTTTCAGTGTTGACATTCCCAATGATCCTCTCACTATTCTGCTGCCAAAGGCAGTACTTGGTAGGGGGCCCTTCCCGCCAGCCTGATTCAGTCTCCTGGTTAGATAGAGTGGGTCACCTTCTCCTTTAGTTCACCTGTGGGGCACAAAACCTCTGACATACGTGTGGTTAATAATATCATCAGTTTTTTTTTTTTTTTTAATATTTTTCCTCTCCTTCGTACTATATTTAATATTTAATCCACCATCCTTTTTGACACATGATTTGCCATGTGTCAATATTATCCACCTATAACAATCTTTAGTTAATATTGGTATTTCATTATCCAATTGCCATTCCTCCACTCTCTCTTCTGTTATTTTATGTTCAAATCAAAATATATTATTACCAAATTATAATCTTCTTCACAATTTTCACGTACTATAATTACCCTCTTATAAATAAACTATCTTAAAGTCCTCCTCTCATGCCTTTAGAATTTACTAGTGTGGATATTAAATACACAGAATGTTAAAACAGAGTTCAGAGGGCATTAAATCATTGATCTGTTTAATCCCATATATACTAAACATTCACCATTATTCTAAATATTTCATAAATGTTAGTTATCCCAAGTGTTCATTAAGTCCTCATGACATTCCGTTCTCATAAAAATCATTATACCCCAAACTCACCAAAACCTAAAAACTCCATAAAATTCACTGTGTGCTTCTCTAAACCTATCACCCTTGACCTGCTAAAACCCTCAAAATTAACTTTATAACCATCATACTAGGTTTTTTTTCTTTTAAAACCCCAATTAAAAAAACAACAACCAAACGCCGGGGTCATAGACTCCTGATTTCTCTCTTCCCCCTTCTGCCTACGTTTCTTACTGTCCTTTCCTTGCAGTACTCACGGTTCCCCTTCTCTACAAAATTCCCGTTTTGTCTCAGTTGTAACACTTCCACTCACTCCTGTCTCCCCTATTACTATTTCCTTCTTGTCTGTCTTTGCTACCGTAACCTCTCTTCTCTCCTAGGTATTACTATTCTCACTTCTCATTCAAACCCCATCATCAATTAATTTTCATACCCATTCTGCTCAATCCAAATTAGGTTTCTCTGTTCCTGTTGAAGTGCTGAGTCAATATTAGCCAATTCAAACACCTCACAATTTATCAGGTTCCTATCTTCCCCCCACTAGGAATCTACTATTTCCTCCCTCAAGACTAAAGTCACGCCTTATCTTCCTCTTTCTCACGCTCAAAGCTGGGGGATGGACTCTCTCTCTCACTTCTCTCCTGTCTGATGATTGCATGTCTCTCAAACTATTACACAATTCAGTTATTTTCCCAACATACACTCATATCGTCCCATGGCAAGATGTCCTTCATCCCCTAACACTCCTCTGTCGGCAGCCCAAACTTACTATTCCTGTATGGGGTGGTCATTCTTTCTACCGCTCTGTCCCCGTCCTCTGTGTTCATGCCTGTCTGCTAAATGATTTTTTTACTGTTCATCTAAGGTTGCTGGGCCCCTTTCTTTTCCCTTTGTTATAAGGCTATCAGTGGGTACTGCCCCTCTTACCTCTCTCTCTCTCTCTCTCACTGCTTATTTCTCCTTTACACACTTTTATCTGTTTAAGCATGGATTCGAGTTTATCTGCGTCCAGACGTCCCTCAAAACCATACCTCTCCCTCCACCTGGTTATATAACTGAGATTTCTTCTATCCCTATTCCATTTTAGTTACATCAACATTTCTCCCCATAAATTCTGGACCTCTTTGTATTTCCCCCCCATGGTTGTACTGTTAAAATCCCTACCACCTCTTCTATATTACAATTACATTTAAAGTAATTCAAAATAGCTTCGCACAACAACCCCTCATAAGGAGTGCCCAGCAGGAGTCCAATTCCTATCTCAGAAAACATACCTCCGGGACATTCAACACTCCCAATCTCTCCCGGAAAAAGTTCTTCACTTCACCCTGGGTGTTCATCAGGGTTTCTTCATTGTGTTGTCAGGATTGGTTCTTGCTCCAAATCACTCTTCACTTCCAGACCAATAGTCTGGAGGGAGTGGGAGCTGGAGTGCAATGTGTTAGATGGTGCCAGGGTGCTCATTACCTCTGACCTGGACTGAGTGTAATAACCTCCGTTCACTTAAATCGTGCGTCCATCCACTTTCCACCACTTTCTTTTGTGACTTTCACCCTCACCCAGTCTCCCACTTTTACCTTCAGTGGTGCGTGTTTCCCGACAGCTCCCCCCTCTTGGCCTTCTTAGAAGGAGTGCTTCAATTCCGTCAATTCCCTCAATTCTACAGATTGGTATTCAGTTTCATATTTCTATCCTTCCCATCACCCTTACGTTATAATACATAAACACACAACCCAAAACAATTATTACAATCTTAATTATTCAGCTATCACGTCTAAACACACTTCTCAGTTCGACTGCCACCCTTCACACAGCCTTATTTAGGCACTTCATTATGTGAAGAGTCACAGAAGCAACTGGATCCCTTAGAGATTTTTGTCTCCAGGTTAACTGCACCTTTCACACAGCCATTTAAATGGAGCGTTTTAAATGTATTCAGAGATGCTGCATTCATTTATACCTCGGTCATTTGTATTCTCCCCCCTAATGATGTCAAATCTTATCCACTCATCTCAAAACACACCCTACCCCCTATCTTGACCTTTTAAATGTGGAACACCTATCGGATTGTGTTTTTTTTTTTTTATTTCGGGTAAGGTCCCTATCTTAGTTCTTTCCTCACTGGCGGGTAATGTATTCTTGGTGCCAACCCCTTATCTCAGGTGCCCCTCTCACAAAGAATTTTCAATAATTTATTATTAGGAATTCTTTTGCAAAAGGTATTATTGTTTTTCAGTTATCAGTTATTATATATTTTCCCAAAGGTATCAAATCACCTTTTTGAACAATTATTAACAGGCTTCAATCAGCGCTCCTAAAATAATTATCAATTTAATCCTAGGAATTATTTTGCAAAAGTTATTATTGTTTTTCAGGTATTCGAGTTATTATATATTTTCCCAAAAGGTATCATCCCCTTTTATATTTAACAAACTCGTTCAAAATAATTATCAATTTATTTTTTAGAACTAAAAATACCAACACCACAAGGGGAAATACAAGTCAACTTTCAGCGCAGGCTTTGTACAGCCAAATAATCGTTGGTCCTCTTAAAGTTATCACTAGTTAGTCTCCTTATATCTTACACAACATTCAGTTAACATTTCAACTTTTACATTTTGCATTTACATATCAACATCAACACATGAATTCAGTTTGAGTTCCTCACATACATCTGTTGAGTCCAATCAACCATTTCCCGACTATCTAACTTGTATTTTTATTTTATTTTAATGATTCTCCACACAAACTCCCAGTCGTTTAACCCATTCAACTCGCGTCTGAATCGAAACCTTTTCTGGACTTGATTCTCACTGAGATTAACTCCACCTACTATCTAATCTTTTTATCAATCTCCAGATCCTTCTCTTGTGATCAAATAAAAGGTCCATCTCTTGTGGAGCCAAAACCTCTGTAAATAGGCTCCTCACTAAAAATCCACAATTCAACAGAAAATAAAAAATCGGTCCTTCTCTTGTAGAACCACTGTAACTAGACTTCTTCTCTTAGATTCACACATTCTCAACATAAAAACCTAAGATTTCAGATACTCAACATAAAAATAAAAGGGTCCTTCTCTTGTAAACCAACACCTCTAGTAACTAACTCCTCACCTAGAGGTCACATTTCTAAAAATAAAGGGTCCTTCTCTTGTAAACCACTGTAACTAGATTCTCCTCTCTGAGGCACATTTCAACATAAAAACCTTAAAATTTCAGTTATCTTTACATATGTATCCTTTTGATTCATAATAGATATTTATAAATTTAACGTAATCCCATACTCACGCTCAGTACTACTGAGGTCTTAATTTTGGTTTATCCTATAATACAATATGCAATTTTGTTTTAACAGAGTTCTGCTTACTTTTATTTACCGTCTGAATCAGTTTCCTGAGGCATGGATTCCCCTGCTCCTGCAACAGGTCACTCCTTTCTATCCTCTCTTACTTGTCTCTTTTCTCTATCAACTTTTTACAATTCGAGTTAAAAAACCATCCTCTGCTACCAATTTTGTTGATAAAACAAGTTTACTGGAGAAACTAAGACCAAGAATGAAAATTTTGGGTGGATATGTATAATAAAGGCAGTTTATTCAGAGTAAAGATATCTGGAATCAGCGTGCACACCCGTTTCAATCTCGTAGGGGAGATATCTAAGAGCCCCGAAACATTGTGTGCTGACATTTTTATACAATAAAATGAAATAAGTTGAATCTAGTGGTTCTGATCTCCTCAGTGCAGTCCTGATGAGTTGCGAGGTCCCCTCCAGGATTAAATATCACTGTTGCATTAGCTCTAGTCGGTTCTCTGTCTTCAGATGTTCAGCCTAAGGGAGGGGGATTTTTGTGTGTGTGTGTGTGTGTGTGTGTGTGTTTAACAGTGATGATGTGTGTGTGTGTGTGTGTGTGTGTGTGTGTGTGTGTGTTATCAGTGATGATGTGTGTGTGTGTGTGTGTGTGTGTGTGTGTTTATCAGTGATGATGTGTGTGTGTGTGTGTGTGTGTGTGTGTGTGTGTGTGTGTGTGTGTGTGTGTGTGTCCTCAACAGAACTTCTCGTGAGGTTAAAACTGAGAGACCTATGGCGTGGTGTTGTCCTTAGCCACACTGCTGACAAGGCTGACAAGATAGGACTCTTTTGTCCTATTCAATTACCATCAGGCCCAACACAAAATGGGTCATGCACAAGATTTTAGTCAAAACCAAGCTATAACATTACTATATTTACTACGACA
>NW_025540123.1:0-9799 GCF_020615455.1 Coregonus clupeaformis | reverse complement strand
ACAGTGGGGAAAAAAAGTATTTAGTCAGCCACCAATTGTGCAAGTTCTCCCACTTAAAAAAGATGAGAGAGGCCTGTAATTTTTCATCATAGGTACACGTCAACTACTGAACAGATTGAGAAAAAAATCCAGAAAATCCCATTGTAGGATTTTTAATGAATTTATTTGCAAATATGGTGGAAAATAAGTATTTGGTCACCTACAAACAAGCAAGATTTCTGGCTCTCACAGACCTGTAACTTCTTCTTTAAGAGGCTCCTCTGTCCTCCACTCAAGTTACCTGTATAATGGCACCTGTTTGAACTTGTTTATCAGTATAAAGACACCTGTCCACAACCTCAAACAGTCACACTCCAAACTCCACAATGGCCAAGACCAAAGAGCTGTCAAAGGACACCAAAAAGCAAACTTGTAGACCTGCACCAGGCTGGGAAGACTGAATCTGCAATAGGTAAAAGCAGCTTGGTTTGAAGAAATCAACTGTGGGAGCAATTATTAGGAAATGGAAGACATACAAGACCCTGGATAATCTCCCTCGATCTGGGGCTCCACGCAAGATCTCACCCCGTGGGGTCAAAATGATCACAAGAACGGTGAGCAAAAATCCCAGAACCACCTGGGGACCTAGTGAATGACCTAGGCAGAGAGCTGGGACCAAAGTAACAAAGCCTACCATCAGTAACACCTACGCCGCCAGGGACTCAAATCCTGCAGTGCGAGACGTGTCCCCCTGCTTAAGCCAGTACATGTCCAGGCCCATCTGAAGTGCTGTGGATGATCCAGAAGAGGATTGGGAGAATGTCATATGGTCAGATGAAACCAAAATATAACTTTTTGGTAAAAACTCAACTCTCATGTTTGGAGGACAAAGAATGCTGAGTTGCATCCAAAAAGAACACAATACCTACTGTAGGCAGCAAGGGGTTGGAAACATCATGCTTTGGGGCCTCTTTTTCTTGCAAAGGGATCAGGACGAGTGATCCGTGTAAAGAAAGAATGAATGGGGCCATGTATCGTGGAGATTTTGGAGTGAAACCCTCCTTCCATCAGCAAGGGCATTGAAGATGAAACGTGGCTGGGTCTTTCACTGACAATGATCCCAAACACACCGCCCCGGCAACGAAGGAGTGGCCATTGAAGAAGGCATTTCAAGGTCCTGTAAGGTGGCCTAGCCAGTCTCCAGATCTCAACCCCATAGAAAATCTTTGGAGGGAGTTGAAAGTCCGTGTTGCCCAGCGGACAGCCCCAAAACATCACTGCTCTAGAGGAGATCTGCATGGAGGAATGGGCCTAAAATACCAGCAACAGTGTTGTGAAAACCTTTTGAAGACTTACAGAAAACGTTTGACCTGTGTCATTGCCAACAAAGGGTATATAACAAAGTATTGAGAAACTTTTGTTATTGACACCAAATACTTATTTTCCACCATCATATGCCAATAAATTCATTAAAAATCCTACAATGTGATTTTCTGGAAAAAAATCTCATTTTGTCTATAGTTGACGTGGTACCTATGATGAAAATTACAGGTATGTCTTTAAGTGGGAGAACTTTTGCACAATTGGTGGCTGACTAAATACTTTTTTTTCCCCACTGTATAAAGTATAATAAAGGTTTGACGCCTTTTTAATGTCTTCGGAAGGTATTCACACCCCATAGACTTTTTCCAGCATTTAGTTGTGTTACAGCCCGAATTTAAAAATGTATTACATTTTGGATTTTGTGTCACTGATCTACAAATACTCCATAATGTAAAAGTGGAATTATGGATTCACTCTATGTGCAATAATAGTAAGTTTAACACGATTTTTGAATTACTTACCTACATCTCTGTACCCCACACATACAATTATCTGTAAGGTCCCTCAGTTGAGTAGTGAATTTCAAACAAAAGATTCAACCACAAAGATGAGGGAGGTTTCCAATGCCTCGCAAAGAAGGGCAAACAATTGGTATATGAGTACAGATTTTAAAAAGCAGACATCTGAATATGCCTTTCAGCATGGTGAAGTTATGAATTACACTTTGGATGGTGTATCAATCCACCCAGTTCACTACAAAGACACATGCGTCCTTCCTAACTCTGTTGCCAGAGAGGAAGGAAACAATGGTGACTTTAAAACAAAGTTACAGAGTTTAATGGCTGTGATAAGAAAAAACTGAGGATGGATCTACAAATTCTTAGTTACTCCACAATACTAACCCAAATGAGACAGAGTGAAAAGAAGCAAGCCTGTACAGAATAAAATATACCAAAACATGCATCCTGTTTGCAATAAGGCACTAAAGTAAAACTGCAAATAATGTGGCAAAGAAAATAACTTTATGTCCTGAATACAAAGTGTTATGTTTGGGGCAAATCCAACACAACACCACTCTTCATATTTTCAAACATGGTGGTTGCTGCATCATTGGGTATGCTTGTCATCGGCAAGGACTAGGGGAGATTTTTGGGGATAAAAATAAACAGAATATAGCTAAGTACAGGCAGAAATCCTAGAGGAAAACCTGGTTCAGTCTGACTTTCCAACAGACACCGGGAGACAAATTCACACTTTCAGCAGGACAACCTAAAACACAAGGCCAAATATACACTGGAGTTGCTTAACAAGCAACATTGAATGTTCTTGATTGAGCCTAGTTACAGTTTTGACTTAAATCGACTTGAAAATGGCTGTCTAGCAAATGATCAACAACCAACTGGACAGAGCTTGAATAATTTTTTAAATAATAAATGTGCAAATATTGTACAATCCAGGGCCATTTATCAATAGTGTAAAAACTATTCAAAAAATACTACTTACGTAGGAATTTAGAATGTTCGCACACATAGAAGGTGTGATTTATCAAACATTCCTTACTAGCCCTAATCGCACACCGGTAGGAGATAACCATCGATAAATACCAATTGTTCTCAGCCTCAGTGCTCGTGCACATCCTTGGCTATTTGCATTTTGAAAACGCCCCTAATTAATCATATATGGTCAAAATCATCCCCTTAAAGCCTGTGGGAATATACAACGCCGTACTCATGAAATGCAACGGCGCAACCAAAAAAGCTACAAAAATATATACTTTTCCGAGACCCAAATTGAGGTGCTAGTGTCAGAGATGGAGCTACAATCAAAAGGTTTTATTTGCTCGCTCGAGGTGTGGATTGACCATAAAAATAAAAACATACAGATGCCGGATCTTAACTTGATCACTCTTTGTTGGGGAGAAAGTTATCTTTCCTGTATGCAGGCAGCCGAGTCATTGGGATCAGGGGCTTGCTTTTATTAAGTTCTCTCTCGCTCACTTAAACGCTAAGCCTGGGTCCTATTACTCCACGATTCAAATGTACAAAAATTTATCTAAAATTGTAGCCTCAATCACATCAACAGCCTAGTGTGTCCTAAAGTTACGAATTAATTCAAAATTAAAGTTAAATGGTGGCCTGGGTGGTTGAGCATGCACATACATGGGAAAAAAGTATTTAGTCAGCCACCAATTGTGCCCAAGTTCTCCCACTTAAAAGATGAGAGAGGCCTGTAATTTTCATCATAGGTACACGCGTCTAGTTATAGGCCTATCATATCCTTCAGGCTTATCGTGTTACCGCGTTTCAAATATGGACAGTCTAGGATTATTTCACCCCCGATCTTGACAAACAAAATGACCAGATACTTTTGGATAATCAATATCAACTAGTCAGTAGTCTACACCAACATTTATGTCCATCGTTCGGTAATTGACACAGATTTACCGTGGTAATGAAAATACTTTGATTTCTATTGTCAGATAGATAAATCGCCCGTTTTTAATATAATTACTTTAATTCCTATTAAGTAAGATAGATAAATAGTCTGTTCAAAAAGTACTACATTGTTGCGATGACAATACCATACAGTATCTTGAAAGACTTTGGTTTCAAGCAATACACCAAAAAAAGAGTGGGTAATGAGGTGACCAATAATGGTTGCAATTGAGATCAGCTGTGCTGTTGAACTTAGCATGAATGGATGGTTTAACGAGACATCAGCTGGTGATAAGAAGGATGCTACCTTTTGAGGGCAGTGTCGTTATTGAGATTTTCATGACGATTTAAATGTTTTTAATTGGAACTGAAAGAATGTTGATTTTTAGTATCCAAGAGGGAATGTTTTAGTGTACAGCGTCACATACAACAGACAGGAAGTGTGTTGTCAGGGGAGAACTGGTGATTGGCCAGAAGAGGGAGCCTATCTTTTTGCATTGTTTATTTAGTAGGGGCTAAACGAAGAGAGACAGAACGGCCATTGCAATCTGGGGCTCAGCCGTTCTCCAGACACCGGGTGGTCTGCCAACTATGCTGTAACCTTGTGATATTAATAAAAGCCTCTAATCATTGTGCAGCATAAAAAGCGGACTCCTTTGTTGACAGCAATAATTGCCACCATTCACCCGATACGACAGCAGGCTGAATTTCTAAGCAGGATGTCAAAATTGTCATGTCCCAATCCCATGTGTCCTTCACACAAAATAAGCAAAAGTTGTTTCCACTAGATAATCAGCCACAAAGTCCAGAATTGGCTCATTCCGTAAGAAATGTATGAAAACAAAATGTTTTTCGTATTAATTTAAGGTTAGGGTTAGAATAAGGTTAGCACTGTGGTTAAGGGTTAGAGTTTGAAATCAGATTTTAAGAAGATCTACATTGTAGAAATAGGCAGGGTTTATGACTTTTGTGGCTAGTGACGACCATACAAAAAAAAAAGACAAAATATACCCTGAATGAATGACATGAGAAGAGTCCTCGCTTGATGATAACATTTTCAGAAGAATAAGGAATCCATTCGTGAAATATTAGTATAACATTTACGGTTTATTCACCCCAAATTTATGTTAAAATTCTATAAAATCAAATAACGGAAAAGTTGGTTTGTGCATATGTATTCACCCCCTTTGCTATGAAGCCCCTAAATAAGATCTGGTGCAAATCCAATTACCTTCCGAAGTCACATAATTAGTTAAATAAATTCCCACCTGCGTGCAATCTAAGTGTCACATGATCTGTCACATGATCTCAGTATATATACACCTGTTCTGGAAAGGCCCCATAGTCTGCAATACCACTAAGCAAGTGGTCACCACCAAGCAAGCGGCACCAAGAAGACCAATGAGATCTCCAAACCAGGTCAGGGACAAAGTTGTGTGTGGAGAAGTACAGATCAGGGTTGGGTTATAAAAAAATAACCGAAACGTTTAACATCCATCGAGCAACATTAAATCCATTATTATTAAATGGAAAAGAATATGGCACCACAACAAAACCTGCCAAGAGAGGACTGCCCACCAAAACTCATGGACCAGGCAAGGAGGGCATTAATAAGAGAGGCAAACAAAAGAGACCAAACATACCCTGAAGGAGCTGCAAAGCTCCACAGCGGAGAGCGGAGTATCCCTGTCCATAGGACCACTTTAAGCCGTTACACTCCAGAGCTGGAGCTTTATGGAAGAGTGGCCAGAAAAAAAGCCATTACTTTAAAGAAAAAAAAAACAAAGCAAACACGTTTGGTGTTTGTCAAAAAAGCTTATGTGTGAGACTCCCCAAACATATGGAAGAAGTTACTCCGGTCAGATGAGACTAAAATTGGAGCTTTTGGCCATCAGGAAAACGCTATGTCTGGCGCAAACCCAACACCTCTCATCACCCGAGAACACCATCTCCACAGTGAAGCATGGTGGTGGCAGCATCATGCTGTGGGGATGTTTTTCATCGGCAAGGACTGGGGAACTGGCGGTCAGAATTGACAAGGAATGATGGATTACAAGCTAAATACAGGGAAATTCTTGAGAGAAACCTGTTTCCAGTCTTCCAGATTTGAGACTGGGACGGAGGTTCACCTTCCAGCAGGACAATGACCCTAAGCATACTGCTAAAAGCAAACACTCAAGTGGTTTTGGGGAAACATTCAAATGTCTTGGAATGGCCTAGTCAAAGCCCAGACCTCAATCCAATTGAGAATCTGTGGTATGACTTTAAGATTGCTGTACACTAGCCGGAACCCATCCAACTTGAAGGAGCTGGAGCAGTTTTGCCTTGAAAGAATGGGCAAAAATCAGTGGCTAGATGTGCCAAAGCTTATAGAGACATACCCCAAGAGACTTGCAGCTGTAATTGCTGTGTGTTGCCACTACAAAGTATTGACTTTGGGGTTGAATAGTTATGCACGCACAAGTTCTGTTTTTTTGTCTTATTTCTTGTTTGTTTCACAATTTTTTTATTTTGCATCTTGAAATCGGTAGGTATGTTGTGTAAATCAAATGATACAACCCCCCAAAGTCCAGGTTGTAAGGCAACATAACTAGGAAAAATGCCAAAAGGGTGAATACTTTCGCCTTACCACTGTAGCTAGCTAGCTAACATGTCGGCTGCATTGTATTTATTGGCTGATTAAAGATTAACTAAATTAATCATAGATTCGGCAATGTGTAAAATCGAAGTAGAAAGAACCGAACAGTTGAAATAATGAATTGGTGAACTTCTAGCCAGCTTAAAAGACATGAGCAACAACAAAAATCCCATTTGTTTTCGGGACAAAAGTGGGCACCTGATTGAGCTTCAGGAGAAAACAGCCCGACTCCATTTGGAGGTAAGACATTTTTAACAACATCTGATGAAATGTAGGAAATGCAGCCAGCTCTGTTCTGTTCAATCTAGGCTTTCTGTTGATGAGTCTGTTTGCATGCAGTGTCTGCTCGTATATCTACCCAGTTAAGTCGGAAGTTCACATACACCTTAGCCAAATACATTCTAAACTCAGTTTCACAATTCCTGACATTTAATCCTATTAGGAATTCCCTGTCTTAGGTCAGTTAGGATCCTGCCACTTTATTTTAAGAATGTGAAATGTCAGAATAATAGTAGAGAGAATGATTTGTTTCAGCTTTTATTTCTTTTCATCACATTCCCCAGTGTGGGATCAGAAGTTTACTTACACTCAATTAGTATTTGGTAGTGTTCAATGAACAATTTGCGGTTAAACGTTTCGGTCAGCCTTTCACCAAGCTTCCCACAACTTAAGTTGGGTGAATTTTTGGCCCATTCCTCCTGACAGAGCTGGTGTAACTGGGAGTCAGGTTTGTAGGCCTCCTGTTCTCAGTTTACTCTTTTCAGTGCTGCCTACAAATTTTCTAAGGATTGAGGTCAGGGCTTTGTGATACTCAATACCTTGACTTTGTTGTCCTTAAGCCATTTTGCCACAACTGCTTGGGGTCATTTGTCCATTTGGAAGACCCATTTGCGACCAAGCTTTAACTTCCTTGACTGATGTCTTGAGATGGTTACTTCAATATATCCACACATAATTTTCCTTTCTCATGATTCCTTACTGAGCAGCCTTTCCAGGTTATAAGTCGATATAGGACTTGTTTTTGTGGATATAGATACTTGTACCTGTTTCCTCCAGCATCTTGTACAGGTCCTTTGCTGTTGTTCTGGGATTGATTTGCACTTTTCGCACCAAAATCATCGTTCATCTCTAGGAGACAGAACGATCTCCTTCCTGAGCGGTATGACCGGCTGCGTGGTCCCATGGTGTTTTATTTACGTACTATTATTTGTACAGATGAACGCGGTACCTTCAAGCATTTAGAAATTCCTCCCAAGGATGAACCAGACTTGTGGAGGTCTACAATTTATTTTCTGAGGTCTTGGCTGATTTCTTTTGATTTTCCCATGATGTCAAGCAAAAAGAAGGCACTGAATGGTTTGAAGGTAGGCCTTTGAAATACATCCACAGGTACACACTCCAAATTGACTCAAATGATGAAGCTGTGCTATGACATCATTTTCTGAAATTTTCCAAGCTGTTTAAAAGTCACAGTCAACTTAGTGTATGTAAACTTCTGACCCACTGGAATTGTGATACAGTGAATTATAAGATGAAATAATCTGTCTATGTAAACAATTGTTGGAAAAATTACTTGTGTCATGCACAAAGTAGATGTCCTAACCGACTTGCCAAAACTATAGTTTTTTAACAAGAAATTTGTGGAGTGGTTGAAAAACGAGTTTTAATGACTCCAACCTAAGACTTCAACTGTAACTTTGCCACTTTCCCTTCCCTATTGGGTTGCACCATTGGGGTTAGTGTTACTAGTTAAAGAGGTTATTCAAACTGTTAACAAAACAATTGCACATTAATAAAGGTAGTTGTGTAGCTTCCAGCAACTTGAACCAACGCACTGTAAATTTGAGCAGTGAGGTTAATTTCCCTTGGTTCTGCTTGTTCCAGGTTGAAAGGACATCCCGCCCTGACACCCTGCAGATGAAAATAACTTGTTGTGAACCTCCCAGCCACCAGGATAATCACCATATTCCGTAGATATTATTCAAAAGTGTGCAACTTCACATGTTAGATAAAAATAGATTCACTGATGTTATTGTTTATCAAATCAAACCAAGCTTTATTTATCCAGCACATTTTCAGACATGAAATGCAACGCAATGGCTTTACAGGAAAAAGCCAATGAAAAACAATGAAAATAAAAGCTGAAATATTTACTGCACAAGAAACAAAAGATAAAAACTAAAGAATAATAAAAAACTAAACAACTAAAGCACCCTGAGGAAAAGCAAAGCTAGAAATATGTATTTTAAGATCTCTTTTTAAATATGTCCACAGTTTCGCCCCCCTCAGGTTCTCTGGCGAGCTATTCCAGAGGCTGGGGCCATAGTAACTAAAGGCTGCCTCTCCATGCTTCCTGGTCCTGGGCTTTGGATAGTTAAAAGGAGTCAGAGGACCTGATGGACCCTATTGGGTACATAATTTAAAAGCATGTCTGACATGTATTGGGAGGCACAATCGTGGACTGATCTAAAAACAATAGAGAAGAATCTTTTAAATGAATTCTAAAACTCACAGGCAAGCTAATTGCAGAGACCTTAAAACCTGTGTAATGTCTGCTCTCCATCTTGGTCTAGGTCAGTACCCGTGCTTTTAGTAACATTCCTAATGTGTGATGAGAAATTGAGTTCAGAATCTAAAATAACACCTAGGTTTTTTACCTGTTGTTTTATCTTTATTGCCCGTGAATTAAAATGTGCGGCTAGATTCTCTCTCTGTGCTTTGGCTTCAACAATAAATCACCTCTGGGCCTTGTCTTCTGATTTAGCTGGAGGAAGTTGTATCCAAGAATTTATATAAATCACTAATACAGTCTAATAATTTATCCGGAGAGCTAAAATCCTCTGGTTTATCATGCAGGTTGTCAGGACATTGTAATTTATGAAGCTCTTATTCTAAAATAAAGACATGATTTCTGCCCAGTGGATTGCACTGTGTGCTTTTTAAACCACAATTTGTTGAATAGGTGTTAGTTAAGGGCCGGTAGGGAAACAAAAACCTGTAAACTCCTGTCCTGTGTATTAAATAAAAGCCTGTGGCTGTCATGACTAAATTTGCCCACATGTACTGAACAAGCTTATGAACGTTGAGGTTAATCTCCTTGATGTCCCTCACTTGAGGATTACTTCCACAGCCACAATAGACTGTGTTTTTAAGGACTCATACACAGAGGGGAAAATCAATAAAATGTTTGATATTTATTTAGAGATGACAAGTGTTGATGTCTCCACGTTTCTGGTTTTCAGGCTTGGGCATCTGGGGCCTCAATTATCAATATTTTGTAGTATGAACGGAATTGTAATGTTTTTAAACATAGGAAAAAGTGTGGATTTATCAAACAATCCCCTCGGCCGCATCACGCACCTCCGGTAGGAGATACATGTAACCATTGATAAATACCAATTGTTCTCAGTGCTCATGCAACGAC
>NW_025540122.1:2500-9804 GCF_020615455.1 Coregonus clupeaformis | reverse complement strand
AAATGCTGATGCTGAGAGAATCAAATTTTCTGCACCTGTGGACAGAGACAGAGACAGAGACAGGTGGACAGGGAGAGGACAGGATGCTGGGAGGGGGTGGGACAGGGAGTGGTGGCAGGGTCGGTGACAGGGACAGAGACAGAGACAGAGACAGAGACAGCACAGAGACAGGACAGGGACAGGGACAGGGACAGGGACAGGGACAGGAACAGAGACAGAGACAGGGAACAGGGACAGGGACAGAGACAGAGAACAGAGACAGAGAACAGAGACAGAGACAGAGACAGACAGAGACAGAGACAGAGACAGAGACAGGATGGTGGGACAGAGACAGAGACAGAGACAGGGACAGGGACAGGGACAGGGACAGGGACAGAGACAGAGACAGAGACAGAGACAGGGACAGGGACAGGGACAGGGACAGGGACAGGGACAGAGACAGGGACAGGGACAGAGAGACAGAGACAGAGACAGGGACAGGACAGGACAGGGACAGGGACAGAGACAGAGACAGAGACAGAGACAGACAGAGACAGGGACAGGGACAGGAACAGGAACAGGAACAGAGAGACAGACTAAAAACCATTTACTACAGCATTAACAAAATGATGTCAGAATCAGTTTATTGGAGTTCAATTAAAATGTATTCAGTCTGTGAATCAGTCTGTGTTTGTTAACATCTCCAGAGATGTTTGTAATATTTTAGAACTCACCCCAAAACCCTCTTCAATTTGGAGTGGCTGTCAAGCACAAGCAATATACCCATTCAGTGCTCACCCACAAAAAGGCAGACAGACAGACAGACAGACAAACAGGCAGGCAGGCAGGCAGGCAGGCAGGCAGACAGACAGAGGACAACACACATCCCCAGACTATGGGAGACATCAGCATTCCTAGTGTTTAATGTGGTGTCTGAACACACTGTTCTCCGCTGACTGGATGGTACACTAGACGGAAGGCTGTAAGACCTGCTCGTCTGTCTGTCTGTCTGCCTGCCTGTTCGCCAGTCTGCCTGTCTGCCTCTCTGTCTGTCTGCGTACTGCGTAACTGTTATTGAATTAAAGGTCACAGTTTTCAATAGAGGACACAGTGAGACAAACAGGGAGTCTGACATGGCAACAATCTAATATTCACATGGACCTGAATATAAGTGTTACATTAGAGGGTAAATACTGAGCTCTGAATTTACAATTCACTAAATGTAAATGACATGAGGATCCTTCAATTGCCACCTGAGGCTTCATGGTAATTGTCTCTCTCTCTCTCTCTCTCTCTCTCTCTCTCTCTCTCTCTCTCTCTCTCTCTCTCTCTCTCTCTCTCTCTCTCTCTCTCTCTCTCTCTCTCTCTCTCTCTCTCTCTCCCCCCCCCCCCCTCTCTCTCTCTCTCTCTCTCTATCTCTCTCTCTCTCTCTCTCTCTCTCTCTCTCCCTCTGACTCCCTCCCCCCCTTTCTCTCTCTCCTCCTCTCTCTCTCCCCCCTACATCTCCCCAGATCCTCGTTTCAACATTGTTACAATATTGACTCCAACACAGGACACAGAACTGTCTTTCGACTTTGTGATAAATATGTTGTTTTGTCCCAATTATTAGAGACAAGGGGGCTGAACAACATCCACATTTAATAGAGACAAGGGCTGAACAACATCCACATTTATTAGAGATAAGGGCTGAACAACATCCATACAGGAGACAAGGGCTGTGCCTCAAATGGCACCCTATTCCCTATATAGTGCACTCCATTGGATTCAGGGGCCTAGAGAGTGATGTAATGTGTAGAGTTTCATGCTAGTTATTGTTGTAAACGTTGCTGTTACTGTAGCTGTTCTGTTCTTTTTTTTATTCACCACTGCCCCCTTTCTTGTGTTCAGATGGAGAATGCATTACATAAGTATTCCATTCCAAACATTACATCATCATTTTAAATGAAGGTCATTCAATATGCAAGTCTCTGCTCCCCCCACTCTAGACACAAACACTTAGTTACAGTTTGATAAAGACCCACCCACAGACACATAGAGAGAGAGAGAGAGAGAGAGAGAGAGAGAGAGAGAGAGAGCAGAGAGAGAGAGAGAGAGAGAGAGAGAGAGACAAACAAAGAGACATAGAGAGGAAAGAGACTCTCACTAGGCCTACTGATAAAATGACTTGGCATCCAATAACTTCAACTGCCCATGGGTTGAATGGCCTATCAACAAAAATGTTACTGTCCGCGATGCTGTTGATACCAATCGCATCTGAACCCTTTACCATTATCACTTGTGGCAGCTAGAAGCTGGTTATCTATGTAATTGTATGTTTGCAACAATGCCAACTGGGTGGACGGGTGTTTGTAGCGGTATGTGGGTGTGTGTGTGCACGTATGCGTGTGTAAAAAAGCGCGCGCGCAAGGCAGTGGGCGGTAAGCGCGCTGTGTGTGTGTGCATGCAGTGGTGCGTATGCAGCGCATGTGTGTGCGCGTGTATGCGTGTGTGTGTGTGTGTGCGCGCGCTGCCATGCGCGGGCGTATGTAGCGTATGGCGGGTGCATGTGTGTGGGCGTGGCATGCGGTGGTGGGCGCGTGCAGCAGGCACGCGGGCAGGTGCGGGGGCGCGGCGCAGCGGGTGCGCGGTACGCGTGTGTGCGTATGTGTGTGGTGGCGTGGGGTATGCGGTGGTAGCGGCGTGGTAGCGTGGCGTATGCAGTGGGCGGCGCGCGGGTGTGTGTGTGTGCGCGCAAAGCGGTGTGGCGTGGGTGTGCGGGCGGGTGTGTGTGTAAAAAGGTGGGTTCGTGTGTGCAGATACAAAGAGCCATACATGTGGCATGCTGCTGTGTGTGTGTGTGTGCGTAGCGCGCGCAAGTGTGTGTGTATCGTGCGTGCGTGCGTGCGTGGTGTGTGTGTGTGTGCGTGGGACGTCATAGGTTGGAGGTGAGATCAGGCAGATCAGGTTCACATTAACACATGAGTTACCCGTGCTCTGTCCCAAATTACATACAGTTCTCTACTAGTGCAATTAAATGCTTTGATTCTAGAGTTCATGGGACCCTATATATAGGAATAGGTCCCATTTGTGACGCACCCCATGTCTCAGTCAGCAGGACCAACAAACACTGAGGTTGGAGATGGAGATGGGGTTCATTTCAGTGCTAGACTAGTACAGCAGTCACCGTAGTTTATAGTGTTTACAGTTGGGAAAGGAAACCAGAATGCCATAGCAGCTCTGACTACAACCACCAGCAGCCCTTGACTGGCACAAGCTCTTCAAAAACACAAAAAACCTTGAGCCTGTGTTCCAAACGCACCTATTCCATGTAGAGCACTTCTTTTGACCAGCCCCCATTAGGGACAAGCTTTGGTGCCAGTTTCTGACAAAAATGAATAAATGAACCCGCCACTGGCAGATATTTTGTTTCTATATCCCAATGCTTTCTTATGATGAAAAGGCGCCTGAAGAGGGAGGACCTCTATCCACAAGAGGCCAAATGATTGGGTCTGTAATGAACCCCTACGGCACTTCGCTAGTTCCTGTGTGTCTATTCTTTCTATTTGGAGACTATATGTCAGGTGAGAGAAGGAGGAAACAAATCTATACATTGAGAAGCCCAAAACTGGGTTGACGTAAGACAAAGTTCTTAAATTTAATAACCAATCAATACACATATCGAATAACTGAGATAGCTTTACACAAAGGGGGATGCAACCGTTGGAACCGATTAATATTACACATTCATCTTCCATTCATCCTCATTATTTACCATTCATTTCTATTGGGCATAACATCATCTGAAAACGCAACCAAAACAAACTGCAAAAATGCATCCAACAAATATCACGTGATGTAGTCATTGCATCCAAGGAATGCGACCCAATACTACACTTTTGATTACTTTAATATGGTCTGTAAGCCCTTTCTTCAAGATTATACCATGTCTAAAGAGGACGAGTATCTGTGAAGAAAGATCCTTTTCCTCTCTTGTACCATCATAAACCATGGGTGAGTAGACTGTAGATCAGATGTGGTCCTCTGTAGCTCAGCTGGTAGAGCACTGGCGCTTGTAACGCCAAGGTAGGTCTGATCCCCGGGACCACTCACACGTAAAAAAATAACAATAATAAATGTATGCACGCATGACTGTAAGTCACAGATAAAAGTGTTCGCTAAATGTCATATTATTATTATTATTTAAGATTATTACAGTGGTCTAAAGAGGACGAGGATGAGCTTTGGGGTGTCCTAATGACCTCTGTTCCCCTATACAGTACACACTATAGGGAACAGGGTACCATGGATCCTGGCTCTAGTATCTCTGGTCAGTCGGGGGTGGGGGGGCATTCCTACCGTTGTCCTGTGTTCCCATGGAGATGCTGGGACACCACTCCTCCCCTTCCTGAGGATTAGAGTCTCCGCTGGGAGATCTCCCTGACGATGGACGACGCGCGCCCTTGTCACGCTGCAGATATCTCCTGCAGTTGGCTCGGGCCAGACCACCACAGGCTTACTGGGGTGGACCGTCGATTGGGGGAGATGGAATCAAATCAACGCATTGTATTGATATAGCCCTAAGAACGGTCGCTTGCGCTTTATATTGAAGAGAATTCAGGATAATCTGTTGTCTGACGTTTAGCATTGTGGAATGATAAAGAAGAAGTAACATTAGATAAAACAACTGTTTTGATGTTTTTGTCTTATGGATTAATAGTTGAGCTTCAACATTAGATAAACAACTGTTTTATTATTAAGACTCATAGAAAGAAAGAATAAGAGCTCATGTTCAAAGAAGTTGGATTTTCAAGTTGGCTTTTCAGTTGGCTTTCCGAGACAATACTTTCACACCGTTTCTGTTTTGCTTTCCAAACCTGTATATGGGAGGCAATGAGTAGCTTTGGATCTGAAAACACAAAACAGAATGTGTAAGAAAGATCTGATGATTTACAGAAAACAGAAAACCAACTGTCCAAAATGCATTGTGCTTCAGACATAAAGTGTAAGAAACTGTAACGGAGAGAGATGGGAGAGAGTCTAAAAGGAGAGAACAATTAATGAGTTAAAGAGTTGAAAAGTGAGGAATGAACAAAGGAAACAACTCATGAGTTAGAAGCCTTCTGAGATCTTTACCCTTATAGTCCTCTGTGACTTTGGTTTGCGGAACAGAAGGTCACCGTATGGAAGCCTTTTAAACTTGTCTCTCCCAACAGCCACGTAAAACTGTCCACTCTCCAAGTCCTTTCCATCATTCACATGATTTCCATCAAAGGTATAAAGGCTGTAAGAAGAAGAAGAAGAAGAAGAAGAAGAAGAAGAAGAAGAAGAAGAAGAAGAAGAAGAAGAAGAAGAAGAAGAAGAAGAAGAAGAAGAAGAAGAAGAAGAAGAAGAAGAAGAAGAAGAAGAAGAAGAAGAAGAAGAAGAAGAAGAAGAAGAAGAAGAAGAAGAAGAAGAAGAAGAAGAAGAAGAAGAAGAAGAAGAAGAAGAAGAAGAAGAAGAAGTTAGAAGAAGAAGAAGAAGAAGAAGAAGAAGTAGTTAAAGAAGAAGAAGAAAAAGAAGAAGAACAAAGAAGAAGATATAAACTAGATCTAATCTTACGATGACAATGAAGTTTTTCAGACACAGATTAAGCCTAATCCTGACCAGAAATGTATTTGAAAGGAGAATCCCCATTGATAATACTGTTTAGGGACCTGGACTAGGTTTAATCTGTGTTCAAAACGGCCCCAAAAAGTTGATGAAACAGATTTAGAATTGACTTAATCAACATCTATTGAAGTGTAACTAATGACGTTGGGTGTTCTCTTACACACCCTAGGGGGATTCAAGCCCATTTTGTCAGTGATCATCTCCAGAACCCTCCGTCATACTGGCCAAGTATCCGCTAGTATCAGCAGCCTTAAAGCTGGGTTCAAACATCACCATTCGCTGCCACACTGACAAGAGAATCAGAACATATAACATACTTCCTATGACTGTAATACGGGCTGTCTTCCCTGGCTATCTTAAGATGAATGCACTGTAAGCTGCTCTGGATAAGAGGTCTCAAATGACTCAAATGTAAATGTAATTATAAACTGGGTGGTTCGAGCCCTGAATGCTGATTAGCTGATAGCCGTGGGTATATCAGACCCTATACTACGGTTATGACAAAACATTTATTTTTACTGCTCTAATTATAAATGGATAAATAGTTTATAATATCAATAAGGCACCAGGGGTTTTAGGCGGCCAATAAATACGGCTAAGTGGCTGTGTCCAGGCACGGTGTTGCGTCGTGCTTAAGAACAGCCCTTAGCCGTAGTATACGGCCATATACCACACCCCCCGGCATTATTGCTTCAATAGAACACAATTAAGATCATGCATCAGTTCAGATTATTAGGATCCAGTATACATGTTCATCAATGCAGACGTTAGAATAAATAAATACAATCACAAACAACTGCACACAGGGTCTCCAGCACAGACAAACACACACACATTCTCACATACACATTATTAAGACATAAACACACACACACATTCACACATGACAGGAGAAATGCACACAGTTAAAATTACAAAATCGCACAGGGCTCTTTTTGATGTGTCAATTTTGCTGATACAATGATTCGACTTGAAACTCCAGCCTTGTAAGGCTGCAAGTAGGGAGAGGTTGACTGCATCACATCTTTGGTTACGTTTGTTTCTTAAATAATCCCACAGCACTCCCACCTCGCACTTCCCTCTCACCCAGAGGAAAAAGTGCACTTACTATGACTGTGATATGTGGCTGTCCCACGAAATTATCTGATCTCCTGCATCTGGGTGGTGAAGGTGACCGGCCAACGTGTATGTCAGACCATGAGACATCCCTAAAACGGCTCTTCTCTCACGGAAACATCTGTGGCGTCCGAACGGTTTGGCCTATAAACTAATATGACCGCCTATGGAAAGACGAGACTCTCACATGGGCTCTATGACCCCCACAAGTGTCATGGTCCTCGTCTCAAGGTAACTCATACAAATTAATCAAAAGTTTGGAGGTAGTTTTGTGGCAAAAAAAATAAAGGGTAAAATAAAATAAGGGGTTAAATATATGTCCAAAAAACTCCATGGTTTCCTGATCTCTCTCTATCTCCTAAGATATAGGACAGAAACTTCAAAACCTTATTCCTTTATTATGTATTTACACTGTTTTTACATTTGAATGTTTTATTTAATGCTTCTATGGGCCAGAGTAGTAAAGGCCAAATTTCCCCTGACTTTAGAGGTTATATACCTAACGCCAAATGTACTGGGCAATATACATTAGTACCTCCCTTACAGTTTTTTCGACGCTAACACACAAAATCTTTTCTGCG
>NW_025540121.1:0-9811 GCF_020615455.1 Coregonus clupeaformis | reverse complement strand
ACAGTGAGGAAAAAAAATATTTAGTCAGCTTCCACCAATTGTGCAAGTTCTCCCACTTAAAAAGATGAGAGAGGCCTGTAATTTTCATCATAGGTACCCGTCAACTATGACAGACAAAATGAAAAAATATTCCAAAAATCACATTGTAGGATTTTTAATTAATTTAATTGCAAATTATGGTGGAAAAAATAGTATTTGGTCAATATCAAAAAGTTTCTCAATACTTTGTTATATACCTTTGTTACACACAGGTCAAACGTTTTCTGTAAGTCTTCACAGATTTTCACACACTGTTGCTGGTATTTCGCCCATTCCCCCATGCAGATCTCCTCTAGTGATGTTTTGGGGCTTCGCTGGGCAACAACTTTCACTCCCTCCAAAATTTTCTATGGGTTGAGATCCGAGCTCCAGACTTGAAATTTTTGCCTCTCCTTGTTGCCTGGGTGGTGTGTTTGGGATCATTGTCATGCTGAAAAGACCAGCCACGTTTAATCTTCAATGCCCTTGCTGATGGAAAGGAGGTTTTCACTCAAAATCTCCGATACATGCCCCATTCATTTTCTTCACGATCAGTCGTCCTGGTCCCTTTGCAGAAAAACACCCCAAAGTATGATGTTTTCACTCCCATGCTTCACAGTAGGTATGGTGTTCTTTGGATACAACTCAAGCATTCTTTGTCACTCCAACCACGACAAGTTGAGTTTTTACCAAAAAGTTCTATTTTGGTTTCATCCTGAACCATATACTTTCTCCCAATCCTCTTCTGATCACTTAAAACTTCAGAGCGGACTGACATGTACTGGCTTAAGCAGGGCCACGTCTAGCACTGCAGGATTTGAGTCCCTGGCGGCGTAGTGTGTTACTGATGGTAAAGAGCTTTGTTACTTTGGTCCCAGCTCTCTGCAGTTCATTCACTAGGTCCCCCCCGTGTGGTTCTGGGATTTTTGCTCCCCGTTCTTGTGATCATTTTGACTCCCACGGGTATCTTCTAGCCCCAGATCGAGGAAGATTATCCAGTGGTCTTGTATGTCTTCCATTTCCTATAATTGCTCCCACACAGTTGATTTCTTCATACCAAGCTGCTTACCTATTGCAGATTCAGTCTTCCCAGCCTGGGTGCAGTCTCCAATTTTTGTTTCTGGTGTCCTTTGACCTCTTTGGTCTTGCATGTGAGTGTGACTGTTTGAGGTTGTGGACAGGTGTCTTTTATACTGATAACAGTTCAAACAGGTCGCCATTCTCTATTAGTGAGGACAGGAGCCCCTTAAAGAGAAAGTTATGTTTAAAATCCTTGCTTGTTTGTAGGTGACCAAATACTTATTTTCCACCATAATTTGCAAATAAATTCATAAAAAATCCTCCCAATGTGATTTCCTCTGGATTTTCTTTTCTCAATTTGTCTCTCATAGTTAGCGTGTACCTATGATAAAAATTACAGGCCTCTCTCATCTTTTTAAGTGGGAGAACTTGCACAATTGGTGGCTACTAAATACTTTTTCCCCACTGTATAAGGACTAGGGCTACTGTAAATGGCATTATTACCATTCCATTGTCAATAATCAAGATTTAATTCGAGTATTGATAAGGCCAAAAAATAGTGAATAATTCGAATAAAATTCTAAAACAAAACAATATTTTTTAAATAGGCTGTGTTTAATTACAGTTACAGCACCATAATTGTTCCCTGTGGTCACTATGATTTTACAGCACCCCAGACTATGGAGGATTTGACCACATCCACTTTTTCACAGAAGCTGAAGGTTCAATATAAATATAAAGAAGAAGGGGGAATATCCACTCACCATTATACTGCTCCCAAACATAATGTAACTCATCTCACAGATCTATTCACACTTCTCCAGATATCACAGCGCTCCTAAATTGCATTGCATGAGCCTGGGCTTCTCACCATAAACGCCGCAGGATGGTAATCTTCCATAAGTTTGGGTTTTAATCAAATTAACAATAACAAGTTATCTGTTGTATCAACTAGCCTCTTCCGGGCCCTGGGTTTCTGCCTGCGCCATAATTTCGACAAAGCTTTTTTATACATTTCCACTGATTCTGATCATCAATCTATATTTTTCCTTTCACACGAGGCTTGGTGATTTTAGTGTTAATTGTTCAAATACTAGGAACTATCATTCGCAATGATTAAAAAAAAACAGACTTCGTTACATATTTTACAATTGTCGTTGACTTGTGTGAGCCGAAGAAGAAGATGAGTGGTGTCACGTGGTGAGGGTTAAACAACCTTCAAAATCGCAGTTCCAAACACACTTGTGGTTTAAAACGATCTACAGCATAAATGTAAAAAAATAAAAGCTAATGATCCTCAGTGGCTAAGTCATGCTCCCTGGTAAGTATTTTGAATGATTTTATTTAACAAGAGTAATTATATAATTTTTACGAAACATCAATTTTATTTAGGGCAATCCAGCATCTTAATAGTGCACTGTGCACCCGCCAGCTTTCCTTTCCAATTCGCAAGAGCTGAAGCAGAACCTGTACAGTTGTGGTCAAAAGTTTTGAGAATAACTATTGGTCTTCTCAAAGTTCTGCTTCAATGTTATGAGATATTTTTGTCCAGATTTACCATATATACTGAAATATAATTACAAGCATTCCATAAGTGTCAAAGGCTTTTATTGACAATTACGTTAAGATTATGCAAAGAGTCAATATTTGCAGATGTTGACCCTTATCTTTTCAAGACCTCTCCAAATCCGCCCTGGCATGCTGTCAATTAACTTCTGGGCCATATCCTACTATGCACCCATTCTTCGCATAATCAATGCTTGGAGTTTGTCCGAATTTGTTTGTCCACCCGCCTCTTGAGGATTGAGCCACAAGTTCTCCAATGGGATTAAGGTCTGCGGAGTTTCCTGGCCATGACCCAAAATGTGGATGTCTTGTTCCCACCTTGTTATCACTTTTGCCTTATGGCAAGGTGCTCCATCATGCTGAAGCATTGGTCGTCACCAAACTGTTCTTGGGTGGTTGGGAGAGTTGCTCTCGGAGGATGTGTTGGTCCCATTCTTTATTCATGCTGTGTTCTTAGGCAAAATTGTCCCTTGGCTGAGAACAACCCCACACATGAATGGTCTCAGGATGCTTTACTGTTGGCATGACACAGGACTGATGTAGTGCTCACCTTGTCTTCTCCGGACAAGGTGTTTTCTGAATCCTCAAACAATCGAGAGGATTCATCAAAAATACTTTACCCCAGTCCTCAGCAGTCCAATCCCTGTACCTTTTCCGAATATCAGTCTCTCCCTGATGTTTTCCTGGAGAGAAGGGGTTCTTTGCTGCCCTTCTTACACCAGCCATCCTCAAAAGTCTTTGCCTCACTGTGTGTGCAGATCACTCACCCCTGCCTGCTGCCATTCCTGAGCAAGCTCTGCACTGAGTGGTGCCCGATCCCGCAGCTGAATCAACTTTAGGGAGGCGGTCTTGGCGCTTGCTGGACTTTCTTGGGCGCCCTGGCCTTCTTCACAACAATTGAACCTCTCTCCTTAAGTTCTTGATGATCCGATAAATGGTTGATTTAGGTGGAGATCTTACTAGCAGCAATATCCTTGCACTTGACCCTTTTTTTTGCAAATCAATGACTTTTAAAGCTTCCGGTCTGTTATTCTAACTCAATCAGCATGACAGAGTGATCTCAGCCTTGTCTCGTTAACACTCTCACCTGTGTTAGTCATCCTACATGATGCAACTGGTCCTTTTGTGGCAGGGCTGAAATGCAGTGGAAATGTTTTTGGGGATTAAGTTCATTTTACATTTACATTTAAATGTTCATGGCAAGAGGACTTGCATTAATTTCAATTCATCTGATCCCTCTTCATACATTCTGATATATGCAAATTGCCATCATCAAAACTGAGCACAACTTTGTGAAAATTAGTATTTGTGTCATTCTCAACATTTTTACCACACTTATATAATGATATATTTCATGTCTCTACCATAAAAATCTAGTCTTTGTCCCAAAGGCAGGCGTCCTGCATATTATTCCCATTGAAACCATTCAGCTTATACTGACGATTTTGGCGAGTGACCCTCCCGTTTCGCCTCGTCCTCTCTACTAAACTATATCACCGAGAAAGCATCCGACATCAACCTATACCCCTCTATATGTACCGTGTATCTGATGCTGTCTGGCCATAAATAGTATGACATGCCATATTATTTTGGTCAACAGCATCACTACCTCGTCTACACATACTGAACAAGGGGCCCTATTTGCCATCTTTAACTGAGATTATCGTCTTTCCGCCAATTTAAAGGCGCTACATGGTCAATCTGAATTATGCATTGCCATTCACATTTACCTATCTATCGCCTCCGACCACATTTTCGATCAGATAAATTTGCTCTTATGTTATCCAACCCGCAAATGTGGTCACGTATGGATGGTTAGACGCACCATTGCGAGCTCCGGAGGCAAGCAGAGGCCAAATTGAGCTCTGCCCTCTCAAATTGTGTAACAATGCTGAGGGCTCACTATAGATCCACATTGACATGATTGGTTGACTGTAGGTGAGGGCGGGAGGGTCCTGTATAATCACAAACTCACTTCCTTGACATCCTCTGCGCTGCTAGGGGAGCGCAAAAGTATGAATGCCCTGACTTCTGCAGAGTCCTTATCACCATAAAATGCTCAAGTCAATGCAATCAATACCTCATTTTACTGCTCGCGCTTGTCTCAATCAATTATATTTTTTTTGATGGGCAAGGAGGTCTGGGGCGGGCCAGGCCCACTAAGGCCCCCCATAACCCACGCCCTGCCCACCTACTGTCAACTAATCATGTCAATTCTGAGCTATAAGGCGCTATATTAGCCCTCCACAGTGTTAAAGAACATTGTGGGGCGCAAGGCAATTCATATACCTTGATTTCCCCTCCAGATCAAGCATAAATCGCTTCAAGAGTAGCCTACTGAGGTCTTAGTTTTTAATCATATGAACGACGATTTTACAGGAAAATACTTCTAATTACAGGGTCTCCATCGTCGTTTCATGATGGCATATGACACATCTAGTTTATGGAGTTTTCGTTTAAAAAATAGAGCTGGTTAAAATAATGTACACAACAATTTATGTCTCCTGTTTCCTGCTCCCAAACTTGATATTTTAATTAAGATTTGTATTAATTCATTTCAAGATTCATTTTCAAACCTTTATCCTAGTCTTTTTCATCTTGAACATCATTCCTCTCACTGAGGGGGGGGATGCTATTGTTGGTTTTAAATCAAATGAAACAGAAATGAAAAAACATATTGTATGTTTTTAAATTTAGGTTTACTGGCACAAAAAAGCAGATGTCCTTGTTCCAAGTGCATATGGCACTGTGCGTCACAGTTGGATAGGTGACTTCCGCTTATCCTAACCTTTTCCCCCTTTTTTTTTCACTTTTTAAGCACACCTCCAGATATTTCCAGCCCTCCCACCTCGGCGCAAGCTCATATAAAACAGTAGCCTAAATTACCAATCCTGCCACAGGTTGCAAGCAGCACCCCTGCTTTAAAGGGTCTTTCCATCTTCGTTTACAATTGCGCTGTTTACCGCAACAAATACCACCTATCTAAAACCAGACACTGGTTTATCTCACATCTTCTTCTGCATAAGATGGTAAAACTAACTGCCCAGGAGTGAGATACATATAGGTGGCAAGGCAACCCTAGACTGTACTTAAGCTATATGTAGGCTGGGTAAGTTACTGTTCTAGTGCCCGCTATTAGGGCTGCTGCCATCTGTTGGTGAAAAGGGTTAAAGTCAAGGACCAACTGCAGAGAAAGTCTGCGACCAAACAGTATTTGTTTTCCTTCAAATACTGTGCATGTTAGTCTTTTCCCCATTGGTTCCATTAAATCATACATATTGATCAAGTTCACCTCAAGTATTTGAAAAGAAAACAATGGTTTTTCCAAACCTATCGTGAGTCTTCAGTCCCAAACAAGCAATTATTGTAACACCCGGTATTGTGTTCTGTGTTCGTGGGTGTGTTATCGTTCTCATGGTCTAGCAGGGTTAAATATGCCAGGACAGATGGAAAGGTTAGGGGTATGATGGTAATCCCGCGGGGTTTTGGAATGCTTAAATAGGGGTTACGGTCTCATCTCCCTCTCTTCTGTTTTGGGACCCTTACTTACATGTTATATTTGTGTATGTTCGAGGTTTAGCGGCGTGGGCTGTGGCCCTAACAATAGCCCATTCAGGAATAAACCTGTGTTCTGCCTGCTACACCTGGTTCCCTCTCTCTTTTACTATACCCAGCTGGTCATTTACAATCTAACCTAACCAATGTTCACACATCATTACATTTTTAGGCTCTGTAAATAGCTACAGGTTTATAAAATAATTATGACGGTTATAATGGTGTTATAATCCCTCCAAGCTCTAGTGAAATATACTAAAACATCTAACCTTGACACTGAATCAGAGCAGAAAATGGTGAGGCTTCATCTACATACCAACATAAAGAAAATATTGACACTGCTGCTGGTCCAAAACACAATCACCATTCCCATTTCTTAACTTACTGAGTGCTGGAATTAGTCAAATGATTTTAATGCCCACTATTTATCGCTGAGATGTATTCCCTAACGAACCTGCTGAGCATAGATTAAGGCCTTTCGTCAAATCACTTGCCATACCATCAAACCATAATAAATCTACAGCATGTATGATCAAATTGAAAGCGTCCTAATACATCAATTTCAGCACATTAAACTAAATGAAAAATACTTCTGTTAATCCATATCCTACATACAAAACAATAAAGTAAGTTAATGTCTATATATCATTATCTAAAAATATCTAATCTATAATAGCTTGATCCAATAAAGTCTGCTGCTTAACTGAAGCACTTAGGTCCTTCTCCAGATTATGTCCAATGAGGGGGCTGTCAGGAGAGGAGGAGAGAGAGTCACAGCTGTCACAGTGGAATAATGACCTGGTCTAAATACTGAGCTCAGGAGACAGGGGAGTTATGGGTCGGAGGGTCGAGGTTCAAAGAGAGACTTGGCGTGGGCCACAAACCACTGTGCATCTGTTGGCTCAGGCGGACCACTCTGCTCATTGTGCGGCATTGCGTGTGTGTGTTTGAGGTTGTGCTGCAGTCAGCAGAGCACTTGTTCTCCGTCACCTGCTCACACAGACACACAACCATGTGTTGTCACAACTGTCAAAAGTAACACACACTGTAATGTCATTTGTGTGAGAGTACCACTACCTTCTACACCTACAACAAATTTAGTTTCACAGTGTATGGGGGTGATCACAACAGCATTGGTTGCTGTCTCTGTCTCTATCAACAAACACCACCTCTTCTAACACTACGATTTAATACACTCATAAATTAACAAAAGGACAACATAACATAAACTCTCCACCCTCCTACAGCCCCTGACCCAAATAGACCCTCATACCTCCCATTGCACCTTCAGCAACATTCAGTAAATACTTGATTTAATCTACTCTCTCACTTTCACCTGCACTCACTTCATCTGCAGAATCCTACATCAATTCTGCAGTTAAGAGGGTCTCCAGATGGCAAGCTTTTCTAGATATAGGCTACATAATCCTTTCTTTTTGCTTTAACCCCAAGCAATGGTCCATACAACAATCCAATACACATAAGCTTTGAGCAACATGGAAATTACTTTTCCCATAATGCTCATGCCAGGACCAGGAGGTTTTAAAAAGCTAAAATTACTAGTTGTAGGGATGAATTTAGGCGTTGTAACTAAACAAAATATTTCACACTATTTTAGTTCTCTTTAATATATTGGACTTATATGTACATTACCTCACTTACCTCCTTCTTAAAGTAGTGTAACTTTATTTTAAGAACATGCAGTCACTGAATTATCCTATTACACTAACAACATAAACACAACATCTAAAGTGTTGTTCCCCTGTTTCATGAGCTGAAATAAATCCCAGATTCCAATGTCATAGTTTTCACACCTCTCTGAAGCTCATCTGCGTGCTGCTCATCCTCACCCGTCTTACCTGACTGCAGTTCGGCTCATCACCACTTCAGTGGGCAAATGCTCACCTTCGATGCCACTGGCGCGCTGGATTGTCTCTTCTCAGGCCACAATCAGAGGCCTTCAACTCTATGTGAAGAGTTTCCTCTGCATGAAGCAAATGGTGTCACACCAGATACTACTTTTTCTATCCACACCCCCCACCTTTTTAATATCTGTACTGACAGATCATATTGTATTCTCATTTAAATCCATACTTAGGGCCTAATTCATTTATTTCAAGTTGACTGATTTATTTAAAATAACTCAACTCATAAAATATTTGAAATTGTTGCATGTTGCAATTATATTTCTGTTCATGTATATACAGATATGCATACAGGAGTTGTCATATATGAAATGCTAATAATGCCATGAGTCAATTGTGTTTTGTTATCAGTAGGCTTCACTGTCTGCAAAAGTGGTTGTTGTCTGGAAGTAAAGAATACACCTGCAATAATAAGCATTATATATTAAATAATACCAATAATTACTTATTGTTAATAATTCGATAATTCTAAAAACCATAACTTTCATTAATTAATATTTGTAAATTAACTATCTAACAATCACAAGTCACACAAAATCAAACACCCAAATATGGCACTATTATGCAATGATTGCGAGGTGTTACAAATGGACTCCTGTAGTGAAGCTGGCACAGGATTCAAGTGAGGGCATATTTACAGTAACCATGGGCCAATTAATTGATTCTAAAATCCTACGGTTGGCGCACTACTGCTGATTCCATAGGTCATTATTATTAAAATCATCCAAAAACAAAATGCGAAGTGGATTCCTCTTACCACATCTCCTTTTAACGTCCCTCTGTCGGTGAGGGGGGTGTGGTCTTTTAGTGCGAAGTGCGTTTGGGTGCTGTTTTTCCGGCACCAAACCATAACCCATAACTACCGACTGAATAACTACCCTTCTCCCACACTTTTAAGTGTTCTGTACCATATGAAAATATATAACAAATATCGATTGGCATACATTCAGTCACTTTTGCTCTCAAATTGTTGGCACTCGTCAACAACACAGTAATAATGTTAATCAATTGCCAAACACAGTGCGCGCGCATTCATTCGTTCATTTAGCGCGCTCCCTCGCGAGCTCTCACTCACTCATTCACCCACTTATCACTCATACTCTCGCACACATGGCTACTCATCAGGAGAGGGGGACGGGTCAGAGGGGGAGGGGCATACAGCAAAAACCATATAGCCTAGGCCCCTCTCTTCAGGCTATTCACCATAAATTTTGAATACATTTCCAAATTACTAGAACATAGCCTACCTATGACTGTGCTATTGGCATCTAGATATCCTCACGACTTGATTAATTGTTAAAAGTGGGAAAC
The DNA here is from genome assembly GCF_020615455.1 of Coregonus clupeaformis. Lineage (NCBI taxonomy): Eukaryota > Metazoa > Chordata > Actinopteri > Salmoniformes > Salmonidae > Coregonus > Coregonus clupeaformis. The sequence continues at coordinate 416 of NW_025540121.1, read as the reverse complement.
ATACCTGCTAGCCTAAACCTTTTTGACAGTGTTATGCACGTTATGACCAACTCAAAGTAGTTATGATGTAAAAAGTTGTGCATTTTTTAAAAATTCAGAATTAAGAAAATGGCAGGTCAAAATTACTTTATTGTAAACAGTAATAAAGGCCTAATAGCAGAAAATAACAAAAAAGTAGTAGGAGATTGACTAAGGGATCCAAGATCGTTTAGGCTACAGGAAATATATCAGATAACATCTAAAATAAAAACAACAATCGAATGTTTCCTGTTGTAACAAATGTAGCCTATCTCACTGCGCATTATACATGTATAACCATAAAATATGTATATCCCCGTAAATTATAATTCGTTCAGTCGATCTCCTATGGTCTACCAGCCAATAACAACAATATCATCAATGCGCCCTATGTTAAT
>NW_025540120.1:0-9811 GCF_020615455.1 Coregonus clupeaformis | reverse complement strand
CAGAAATGATATACATGTCCGGTTACAAAGCCAGAACCCAGAAGCAGACCAGGACAAGGTAAGTTGAGAGGTGAGTGTTTATTTACAAATTCAAGAGTGAGTGCTAATATCCAGAACAGCCGGGCGGCGTTGATTAGTTGTTGGGGGTGCAGTGGTTGATCCCATCTGGCTCGGCGGCCGCCGACCACCAGGCAGAGGGTTGGATGAGGTTCCGCGTACTGCAGATGACTGCGGAGGTAAGTAAACAACAAACCAACAAGGTGCAAAAACAACAAAACTACCCTAAAGCTCTAAGACTATACTCTGGTAAACCTATGTTCCTGGCTCTCGGGAGATGGAGTGTAGGCCAATAAGAAGGGTGATATCAGACCAGGTGTGCAGATTGCTGATGGGATGCAGAGTCCGGAAATCAAGAACTCCCCGGAGCGTTCCAAACCCTCCGAACTGAATCCCGGGCAAGAAAAACTGAGTCCACAGGCTGGACCCGACTCAGACCTGCCAGATCGTTACAGTACCCCCCTCGCAACCCACGGCGCTCCCCGGAGCGCCAATACTAAAGTCGATGAGGAGTCAGCATCTAGGATCTGTCGCCGCGGAATCCAGCTCCTCTCTTCACTACCCCTCCCGTCCATCCCCCTCTGAATCCACATGATGTCGCTACCGTGTAGGCAGGACCACCTCGTCATCCGAGGGGGAGGAGGGGGGGCGGGGGAGGCAACGGACTGAGGAAAACGGCTTAGGCAAACATAAAGTGGGATGCTCTGAGCTCCTCATTAGTTTGAGTCGACTGCCACTGATTATCCCTTCTCCACCACAAATGACCAGTTTGGTCTTTAGACTCAGTCCTCGATCGTGTAGCCCGCCAGACCTATTCTCGGGTGTATTGGGACGATCCGACGATTCGCCTGGCCTGATACCGTCGAATCTAGGAGTGCCTTTCTGGCCCGATGCCATCCTGTCTCCGCAATATGGCCCTGAAGGCAGAAGGCACTGAGAGCTCCTTCTCCTGAGAAGGGAACGGGAGGTTGTAGCCATACAGGCACTGGAGAGGGAGACATCCCAGTGGCAGATGTAGGGGAGAGTATTGTGGGCCTACTCAACCCAAGCCCTGGGGGCCCGGGGGTGGGGTTGGGCCTTTATTCCATCCCTGGTTGGCTCTCCTCCGCCTCACCATTGGATTGAGGGTAAAACCAGATTAACTACTGTAGTCAATGCCAAACAGAAGGACTTCCAGACAGAGTAAACTGAGGGCCGCGGTCGGTTCACTGGGCAAACCGTGACCCTAAAATCCCTATCCAGATCTCGGTCTCCGGCGTTTGGCACAGTGGCAACTTGCTGAATCTGTCCACGTATCAGGCCCGTTTCCCCTCAGGCGGGCAACCCAGTAACCCAGTCCAGGGCCAGATCCGACCATGGTTAGGAGGTATAGTCCAGAGCTGCCTTGGTACTCTTATTCTCCGCACACACTGACAGCAGCACAGTATCCTCGGCCATGCGCCCCCGTCTGCGAGCCATTTCAGCCCGCCAGGTACAAGCCATCTTGCTGGCGTGGACCATTTGAGGACAGCAGGGCGAACCGACTCAGGCACAAACAACCCGACCCCGGTGGACCTTACCGGGACCGGGCCTATCAAGGGCCTCCCATCACCTCTTTCTCAATCTTCCACATACTGCTCCCACGACGCAGTTCGGGGTATTTCTCATCTTACCCCTCTCCTCCGTCTTGAAACATCCGGGACAACGTCCCCTTTTCTTAGATCCTGCTCGAACTTGAATCCAACTCCCACCTGGCCTGGCGGTTGAGCTCTACCAGCGCGTAAGCTAGATTCTTATGGTCTCCAACAATAGTTGCTCCGCCCCCTCCAACCATGGCGCCACTCCTCCAAGGCAAGTTTCCGCGTAGCTCCCGGTTACCCACATCTAATTCCTCTCCAGGGCGCATCTAGGCGCCAGGGATTTTACTGTCCGTGGAGCATCGCTCGACAGATGGCCCAACTCCCACATCAGACCCTCCACTTCAGCACTCGTTCTTATTTTTTCCTCTTCAAATCCAGCTCGATCCCCTCCGGACTACATCACAGTTCGCGGGCGGCCCCCGGCTGTAATCCCGATGAATCTCGGAATTCCAAAAATCTCTGACTGCAATCTCCGTACCGGCTACCATTCCAAACCCTCTAACCTTCTCCTGGATTCCATCCTAATCTCTCCCCTGGAGATGATGTACCGAAAGGATGTCGTGTGGGCGTGAAGCTCGCACTTCCTCGGCCCTTCACAACAGCGATTCTCCAACAATCGCTGCAGAACTCCGGACATGCTGGACGTGTTCGGAAGGGTTTCCTTCGAGAAGATCAGATGTCATCCAGGTAAAACAAACACAAAAGACACCCATCATATCTCTAGGCTCGTTCACCATACTCTGGAATCCTGACATTGTCTCACGGCCATCACCTTCTAGTTTTTTCTCAACCACTCGTCCCCCTCTCTGATCCCCATTATCGCATTGCGTGGTCTAGCTTAGTTAACACCGTAGCACCCTGTAGTTCTCAGAACTCATCAGGGCGGGGGATACTTGTTCTTGAGTGAGTGTCATTCCCCCCATTCCCATCCTTCTTACCCACAAAAAAATCCTGCCCCGGTTACGAGGGCGAGCGAACCACAGCTAGGTCTCCTGATTGGTCTCCAAAGCCTCATGTTCAGGTGGAGCTACTGTATAACTTCCCTTAGGGTAACCTCCAGGGAACAGGTTATGCACAATCATATGTGTGGGAGTTTCTCTAAACTTCCCCCAAATCGTGATATTCTCGAAAGGGACAAATCTGGGGTTTAGCTTCTCAATCACCTGACTGGGGGCCGAATGGGGAAGGCAGTCTCTGACAGTTAGCATGACAATCAGAGTTTCGTTCCTTCCCTCACCCATTGATTGTGTTCCTTCAGCCAGGGGTATCCAAGGACCAGAGAACATGGGAGAGCCAGAATGAGATAAATCATCTCAAATATTCCCCCATCTTACTTCTCCTCATTATTCACTACTCTCCAGTACCTTCAATGCTTCCCAATTGTCTGAAGCCCCAGCTGTTCCCCACTTTCGGCATCTAAAGCTTCCATCCGCACCTGAATCATAAAAGCGTTAATCGCTAAGCTCTGATTCCTGTTCATAAGGGTAGCCGAAACGGGGTCTGAGAGGTATTGAGAGGGTACGAAATCTCTAAAAGTCCTCCCAACTTTGCGAGCCCGGTTCGACGACCGCGAAAGGTGCGGTTGTCCCCCCCACATAGAGCCACGTTGTCCTTCTGGTTGGCTTCCTTTGTTCCAGTCCTCCCTACTTGCATTGGTTCAGAATCGGGCAACCTCTCCACTAATCCTGTGTGGTGGACGATGATCGGTATTCTGTCAATCCCCACCCACTGAACCTGAGAAGCTGATCGATTGGGTCCCCATTCTTCTCCCTCCTTCACTCTGTATTTCCACCCGAATAGAGCAAGGCTACCAAGCTGTCCAGGTCACTAGGCTCCGGATCGGAGATCAACTCATCCTTGAGCTGCTCCGACAGACCCTGTAAAGGCCGCTTGCAGAGACTCCTCATTCCACCCCTCTCCACAGCCAATCTTAACTCGATCACCAAGTCCCATGATTCCTTGGTGCGCGAACAGGCGCCTAGTTCCCACCCTCGCGAATTAGCTTCCTCATCTCGCGTAACCCCTGTATAAGCTCCATGCGGGGGTCTTGTCGTTCCCAAGCGGCTGAAGCCCACTCCGCGCCTTTCGCCACCCCTTCAACTCAATCACAAAGCTATCCTCCTTGTCTGTACATGGGCTGTAGATCGAACACTAACCCACACTGCATCAACATCTTCCCAGTCCCCCTCATATTTATCCTCGAACCTTGGGCTCACGGAGCTCAGCTCCAGGCGCGGCAGGCGAGATGGGGTGAACCGGTAGTGATCCTCCCGAAACTTGCGCTGGTTCTGGACCTCCTCAACGGTAGAGGTTCCACTGCCAACGGATCTCCTGTAGCTCTTGCTATGATGGCCGCAACATCTTCTCCTGATGGGTAATGGCATGGCGAAGCAGAGTCCATCCTGGGTTCATTACTGGCGATCTTCTGTCTTTTTAACCACTAAGCAGACCAAGGTAAGTTACGAGGTGAGTGTTTTTTACAAATTCAAGAGTGATGCTAATATCCCGGAACAGAGCGGGCCGGCGTTGATTAGTTGTTGGGGAGTGCAAGTGGTTGAGTCCCATCACTGGCTCGGCGGCAGCCACCACCAGGCAGAGGTTGGATGGGTTCACAGTGACTGCAGATGAGCGGATATAACAACAAACCAACAAGGTGCAAAAACAACAAAACTACCCTAAACTCTAAGACTGATACTCTGTAACCTACTTTCATGCTACATCCGGCAGGGAATGGATGTTAGCCCAGAGCCTAAGAGGGGTGATGATCAGGACCAGGTGTGCAGATTGCTGATGGGATGCAGGTGCGCGAAATCCTCCCCGGAGCGTTCCAGAACCCTCGGGAAACTGGAGATCACGAGCAGAAAAACTAGTCCACAGACAGGACCCGACTCAGACTGCCGGGATCGTTACAATACATATTTATTGTGCCATTTCTTCTTTCTGTTTCTTTCTGTTTTAATTACTGAACGTCACTCTTTTGATTCAATAGTGGAATATTGAAAACGCACAAAATAATTATGCAATTAAATAATACGCATTTCTTTCTGAATTAATCAACACTTCCATATTGTTCATCTAATGTATCTATTCTCCACTGATATCCCCCCTCTATCTTGCTCTCTCTCTTTCCCTGTCCCTGTCACTCTCTCACTCTCTCTCTCTGACAATTCTCCACCAATTCCCTCCCTCCCTCTGCGTTACTGTAACGTGTAATTACTCCACGGACTCGCTGCCTGTTTCTAAAAAAACGTCAGCGTTTCAAAGAAACTGTCCATGTGTGGCGCGGAGCATTGTGGAGGTTCCAGGTGGATTTCTCGATAATGAGTTAGTGCAGCAGTCAAGTTGAGAGTTTTAGTAATGGCTGGCTGCTGCGCTGTGCTCTGTGCTGAGGCACTACAGTATACTGCCTGCCTGCATGGGAGTCTAATGTAAAACAAACAGCACTGTATGCTTACTGTTTGTGGTGCTACAGATAGACCCTGTAAAATTCTTTTATTTCTTGGGTTTTATTCTTTATTTTATATTATATTTAACACAAACGGTGGGCATATGAAACATATAAATAATATTACATATATGGTACTCAAGTAAGCTTATTTAAAATGTCTCACCTCTTGTCACATTCCCTCAGCCCAACCCAAACAACAAGGAGAGTTGAGCGAAGGTGAGGGTTTATTGGATCCGACCAAAGGTGCAGTATAATCCAGGACACGGCCGGCGTGGTTGAGTGTTGGGGGGTGCAGTCTGGGTCCAGTGATGGCTCGGCACCCAACCATCAGGCAGAGGTGGAGTGAAAGGTTCCGGACGTTTACTGCAGGTGAACGGTCACAAACTCAAAGTACAAAATAACAAAACTCACATAACTACTCTTAACTATCACATACACCTACTGTTCATGGCTAACATCCGGCAGGAACTGGATCTGGCCCAGACTAAGAAAGGTGCTGAGATTAGGCCCAGGTGTGCGGATTGCTAACAGAATCAGGTGCCGGAACACTCCCGAGCGTTCCCAACCCTCGGAAATGGGAACTCCCGGCCAACCCGACTCGTCAGCGATCGTTACAGTACCCCCCTCCGGCCGAGGCGCATCACCGGGCGGACTCCCGGAGCGCCAGGATGGATAATCCTGATATCCCATCTAGGACCTGTCGCCGCGAATCAACTCCTCTCCCCTCCACCATACCCCTCCCAGTCCCATCTGCCTCTCATCCTATGGCCCCTTACCTCCTCATCGAGGGGGGGGGGGGGGGAGGCGGAGGGAGCAAGGACTGAGGAGGACGGCTTGAGGCAGGAACATAAAATGGGATACTCTGCGTCCTCGGTAGTTTGAGTCGCTCACGCCACTGGATTATCACCTTCTCCACCACAAGCCCATTTTAACACTTCCTACTCAGTCCTAGATCCGTGTCAGCAAACCCTATCTCCGATGGTATGGGTGGGAGCGGATCCGCTGATTCGCCTCTGATCCGGTCAAACTCTAGGTCCTTTCTGCATGCCAGTCCTGCATCGCCGTATGCCTGAACAGAAGCCACTGAGAGCTCCCTTCTCCTGAGAAGGGAACAGGGGAGGTTGGTAGCCATCAGGCACTGAGGGGAACATCCCAGTGCTTAGGGAGGTTTGTGGCATACTCAGCAACAACTGGAGGCCCAGGAGGTGGGGTTGGAAGAGACCAGACAGCGTGGCGTGGATTCCATCTTCTGGTTGGCTCTCTCCTCTGACCATTGGATTGGGGGTCCGATTAACTACTGTACTCAATGCACACAGACAGCAGAGGGTAAACTCAGGAGCCCCTGTCGGAAAGCTATATCACTGGGCAACCCGTGACCCTGAAAACCTCCCTAACCAGGATCTGACGTCTCCGAGGGCGGAAGCAATAGGGCACAAAGTGGGCGAACTTGCTGAATCTGTCCACGATAGTCAGACGCCGTGTTCCCCTCAGAAGCGGGCAACCCGTCGTCGCCAGATGCGACCATGGCGCCTGTGGGTATGTCCAGAGCTGGCTATTTACTCTTATTCTGCTCACACACTGACGGGCAGCAACCAAACCCCATTCTTCATGCCCACCAAGTCTGGCACCCCTCGTCCGAGCCCGCGGGTTCAAGCCATCTTGCTGGCGTGGGACCATTTCGAACAGAGTTCACCACTCAGGCACAAACAACCGACCGGGTGACCTTCCCGGGACCGGGCTGAGTCGAAGGCCGCCACACCTCCTCCTCCAATCTTCCACCTCCTGCTCCCACACCTCAGTGCCGGAGAATTCTCGTCTTGACCCCTCTCCTCTCCGTCTTGGAGAACATCCGGACAAGGCTCCCCTTCTTCTTAATCCGTCAACTCAGCAAACTTTCTCCAAAAACAACCCCACCTCCTGTTTCTTTCAATTCTTGTGGTCAGTCCAACAATACGGTTGCTCCGCCTCCACCCAGTGTCCACTCTCCAACAAGTTTCACCACTCCTTCCTTCGTAATTCCTCTCCTTGGCAAGCGCAGTAGTAGGCGAGGGATGGGTTTACTGTCCGTGGAGCATCGCTGCGACTGAGATCGCCAATCCCACATCAGGCCTCCCTTCACGCGCGAACTGCGGTTCGGTTGAGAGAAAATCGGTGCGTTGGTGAATCGCCTCTTCAAATCCAGCAATCCTCGATCCCCTGTTCCGTTGAGTCCTGATGCTGGAAGTCAGGCGGTTAATGGGGCGGCCACCGCTTTCTTCTTATTCCACAAAAATCTCTGAGCTGCAATCTTCCGGGCTGCCCATTCCAACCTCTAACTTTCTCCTGTTCCATCCTAATCTCACCTGAGATGATGTCATTCGTGTGGCCGTAAACTCCACTTCTCGGCCTTCACGAACAGGCGATTCTCTAATCGCTGCAACCTCGACATGCTGGCGTGGTCGAGGTTCCTTCAATCAATTTCCTACCACATCTCCAGGGCGTCGAATTCGCCAACTCTGGAATACCGTGAGCATTGTCAGTCAAAAGCGGCATCACTATACTATTTCCCCCATCGGTGTATTGAAACCTCAACCATGATCCCCCTCTCTGATCCACCTATACGCGTAGCTGATCTTTATACCCTAGCACCTGTAAGGTAACGCAGAGACTCCATCAAGGGCAGGGGATACTTGTTCTTGACCGTGATTCATTCACCCCGATATCAATACGTTCGAAGAAGCCATCCTTCTTTCCCCAAAATCCTGCCCCCAGGGTATACGGGACGAGCGGACCGCAGCTAGGGACTCCTTGATGTGGGTCTCCACCCTCCGTTCAGGAGTCGGGAGATACCTGTCATAACCTTCCCTTGGGGTAGACTTCTCCAGGAACCAGGTTGATCACTTCAATCTATGGTCGGGTGGGGAGGTACCCTTCTTTACTGAAAACTTCCCCCAAATCTATATGTCTCCGGGGACCAGGGACAAATCTGGGGTTTTAGCCTCAATCACCTGACTGGAACCCCGGAGGTGGGGGCAGGCAGTCATTGAGACAGTTAGCATGACAATCAAAGGCTCCAACTTCGTTACCTTCCCCTTCTCACTGATTGTGTTCCTTCAGCCAGGGGTATCCAAGGACCAGAGGAACACTGGGAACCGCAAATAAAAAATAAATCATCTCCGAATGATTCCCCAAACCCATCTAAGTTCAGTCCTCTCGTGCCCATCTACTGCCGTTCAGAGTTCTTCAATGGCTTCCGGCAATTGCTCCTTGAAAAGCCCCACTGTTCCACCCTCGGCATCCTTCCATCGGCACCTGAATCATAAAAGCGTTAACCTAAGCTCTGATTCCTGTTCACAGGGTAGGCGTCACGAGGTTGAGAGTTAAACTGTCCTAAAAGTCCTCCCACTTTGGCTGAGCGGGCAGTTTGACGACCGCCGGAACAGAAGTGGAGATGTAACTGTCCCGACCACAGTAGAGCCAGCAGTTGGTCTTACTCTAGGTTGACCTCCTCCTTGGTTAACCCTCCCCCCCCTTGCATGTTCATCGACTCTCTACTAATCTTTGTATATTGTTCTACGGTCCACCACCATCCACTACTAAAGCTATCATTGGGGCCCGGACCCCCGTTGCTTCTCCCTCCTTCGCTCTCGACTCATTATCCCACCCCGAATGGACAAGGCTACCAAGCTGTCCAGGTCACGCTAGCTCCGGATAGAATCAGTCATCCTTGAGCTGCTCCACAGCCCTGTAAAAGGCGCTTAAAACTCCTACGTTCCACCCACTCTCCCACCACGTCTTGAACTCATCCAAGTGCCTTTCCTTTAAAAACCGCCTAGTCTCCCTCCCTCGGAGCGGAATGGTCGAGAGCTTCCTCATCTCGGCCGTGAACCTGGTATGAAGCCATGCAGGGAGTCCTGCTTCGTTCCCAAGCGGCTACGCCCACTCCAGCGCTCACCACGCAGCACTCAATCAGGCTATCCTACCTTTCAGTCATATGCTTATCACACTATCCACCTCATAAGGAAATCTTACTCCTCATATTTATCCGGTGCTCGGCAGCCTTGGAGGCTCACGAAACTCAACTTAGCGTAGCGAATGGGTGAAACGTTAGTGAGTCCTCCACCGTACACTGGCGTTGGTTCTGACCTCCTAGGCTAGAAGTTCCAACTGACCACCGATCTCCTTATACCATCGCTCTGATGGCCCAACATCTTCTCCTGCTGGGTAATGGCATGGCGAAGCAGAGTCCAGGTCCCCTGGGTTCATAATTGGCCGGATCGTTCTGTCACAGATTCCCTCAGGCCCAAAGCAGACCAGGACAAGGGGGATTGAGCGAGAGGTGAGGGTTTATTGATGCACACAAGTGCATATAATCCAGGACGCCTGTAGTTGGGGGTGCAGTCTGGTCCATGGCTCGCACCCCCCATCAGGGCAGAGTGAGTGAAGGTTCCGGACGTGTGACCTGCAGTAACAACAAAACACAAAACTCAACAAAGTACAAAAATAACAAAATCCCGCAAGCTACTCTTAAACTGATACACAGTACACCTACTGTTCATGCTAACGATCCAACTAGGAGCTGGATGTTGGGCCAGCCTAAAGGTGCTGATTAGGCCCAGGTGTGCAGATTGCTAACAGGAATCAGGTGCAGGAACACCTCCCGACTTCCCGACTCGGGAAACTGGAGACTACGACCACCCCTCAGCAC
>NW_025540119.1:0-5000 GCF_020615455.1 Coregonus clupeaformis | reverse complement strand
CTCCGGGATGTAGGCAGTCTCTGTCCTGGTGTAGAGTCGACCTTTGACCTCCTCCAGACTCTGGCAGGTGTACCGACCAGCGTCTGAAGGTACAGCCCTCGCTATCAACAAGTCCTGGCCTAACATCCGGTACCTGTCTCTCAGCTGGAGGGGCTGCCTAGCAAAGTGCCAGGACACCTGTGCCAGGTTGGATGCTGGTTGGCACGGCAGGTGGATGGAGCTCCCAACAATGAATGGGAATGGAACTGGCTCCACAGGGAATGGAAACAACACATGCACAATGGGGGGGGAAGAGTCAGTGACCGAATGTTTGCCCTTAACTTGGCCTGTAGCCTACTTCATGTTGGTACTTGCTGAACTTTGTGCTGCCGAACATCACAGTATTTCACTAGTTGAGAAATAAACCTACCTGATCGGGGGCACATTGAGGCATCCACATGTATAAGGCTTTGGTACATGTTCCTGAAAGATAAAGCAAGAACTCCTGTTAGCCAAAGGACATTTGAAATCATATTTGTTCCAATTGTACATGCAGACAGTGGTTATTCTAGAGTGAAAGTGCTGTAGAGTTTAGTAGGATCCTACCTGGAGTCAGTGGGTGAGTTGGAGACAGACGAACAGGTAGCTGAGGTGGTCTGCCAGGCACAGTAGGGATCTCTGGCCAGGATACAGTCCAGACAGGACCCATACCGACCACAGTCCCTAACCGGAATCTGGACCACTCCAGACTCTGAGCCGGCATAGAGCTGTCCCTAGAGAAAAACACACACTGATTATTAAACCACCAGTGTTAGCTTCTCATAAACTCATAACAACGTTTTGCACTAAATGTGTGGTCCTCTGTAGCTCAGCTGGTAGAGCACGGCGCTTGTAATGCTAAGGTAGTGGGTTCGATCCCCCGGGACCACCCATACACAAAAAAAAATGTATGCACGCATGACTGTAAGTCGCTTTGGATAAAAGCGTCTGCTAAATGGCATATTATTATTATATTATTATTACCGCGGAGAGACGCAGCACTTTGATAGGCTCCGGAGTCTGGAAGATCCGGATCTCCTCGATGATGACCGTGTCACCACCAGCGTACCGCACAACCTTCTGCACCTTGCCTTCCTCTGTCAGGGAGCAGGGCACTTCAGTTACTCTCTAGTGCCAACAGTGACATTGAGGGATTTTCTTTGTCAGAATCAAATTCTCATATATACACACACAGTACATGAATACACATATATAGAGAGTAATCACTGCCACAAGCACAGAACAATGTGTGTATTGGGATGATCAAGGTCTGTGAATAGTCAGTACCTGTTCCAATAAACATAACGTGGTAGATTTCTCCATCCACGGCCTTGACTCTGTCCACCACAATCACTGAGAACTTGGCTCCCCTCTGCAGCACCAGTGGACCCCCGGTCAGCGGAGGCACTGCCCCCTCCATGAGTGGCCGGTCACGGACGAACTGCAGGGTCTTGTCAGGGAGGTCCAGCGAGTGCTCCATCCCGAGGTCCCGCGCAGCATTGTTCATACACTTTAACAACAACATGACCAGAGAGTTGATGAGACGTTTGAACTATGAGAGATAGGTCAAATATACTGTAGGTCTATAATTATGATGGAAGTACTCTTGAAACTACGGTTGTGTCCCAAATGGCACCCTGTTCCCTATATAGTGCACTACTTTTTACCAGGGCTCGTAAGGTTTTGTTCAAAAGTAGTACACTTTGTACAGTAGGGAACAGGGTACCATTTGGGATTGTGTTTTGGACAATAATTGTGCACTGTAGAGGAACATAGATACAATACTGTTACATGACACTTATGTCTGGAAGAAGTTAATCAATGAGAATTTAATTAAATAATCCATAAATCATGTTAGTACTCACCGCTCCAGGTCGTGGGACAGGCTCCTGTTCAGTGTGGGTAACCCACCTTGTTTCTGACTCTATTGTCACCGGAGTCAGATACCTATGCTCAGCGAAGACTTTCCCAATGTCAGCCACGCTGAACGCACACACAGTAGAGAGGTCCGATGTGGTCCTATAATCATCAAAACACTTTTCATTATTTCAATATCACTTCAGAATCTCTCTCATAGAATGCTCATATTTGAGTTTCCCTACAACTGATAATTATTTTACAGATTTGACAGTATAGAATTTCTGACTGTACTAATAAAGAAATGGTAGAACTCACGTCTGCGGGCTGAAAACAGCGTAAAACACGCTCTTCCTCCAATCCTGGTCTTTCAGGAGGAAGACATCCTGAATGATGGCTGGCAGGCTAGGTTCCAAGGGCACCGGGCAGTCCAGACGGGCCTTCAGGTAGGACGTCCACTTCTGCTGCAGGGTTCTCAGGCCGCCCATATCCCCCCTGCACACCAACCAACCACAGGGAGGGAGACATGCTCGGTGTCAGTGGAGCCCACAGAATTAGGAATTAGAACACTAGAATGGACATGAACGTTCTTTAAATTGAATATGATCTCTGCGGTGGAGCCAACACATTTATATTACATTCTTATTCAACTGTCACATCAGATGATGACTTTTAGAGCATTTTATACAAGTGTACCTTGCAGACCCGCGCCACACGAGACACCCTGATCTGGTCTGGCAGGTTAAACTCCATGGCCTCCTCACTAAAGAACATATAGACTTTATCGTCGTCCCCATTGAGGTTGTTAATGCTCTCGGGACGAAGTCCAACTGTACGAAGAAGGGCTCTGTAAAAAGACACAGTTCAGTTTTCTCAATGAGATTGAAAACACAGACATAATGCCACTTGGGATCCATCATTTAAGGCATATTGAATAAAGAAAGACATTTAAAACGGTTATATCTCTCTGTGGAATGTCCATATTCAGGTGTCTGTTTAGTTATGCATCAATAAATGTTTCAACACATTGTCACAGTATTCTGTAGTTGACAGTGAGTACTACATTTAAAACAGAGGGGTAGGAGTTTACTGTTAAGCCAGGACTGTCTGTGTTCGGTCCTCATAGCCGGGAAGGAATGACGCTGGAACACCTGCTCAGTACCCAGGAAGTTGACCTCTGTGGCTGAATAAAGTTCTGTCCCTGATAGATGAGGAACAATGACAGTCATCAGAACTGAAATAATCAATCTCTAAAGACTGTAAAGAATTGAATTAAGTTAATCAGTAATGCATTTTAGATCACTAACACAACTTTCAGTGTGGGTCCATTTGTTTTCAACACTTTATTTATGGTCGTTTCATTTCTAATAGTGGGTGCACTACTCCGTCCTCGTGGGGAGGTACTGTAGATGTCAGAAAGCAGCCGTACTCACCAACCATGACCGAGGTTGACCTCTGGAAGGGGTCAAAGGGAACTTTCCCTCGTCCATCTTCCTTCTCCCCTTCCAGGGTCAACGTTCCGTTTGCGTAGGTCTGTTGGAGATCACAGTACATGTTTGGTTGTGATGTGGAGGTGTACATTTATAACCACTTTGAAAGGTAGTTGGGCCCCTCACAGAAAGACAGAGGGTAGGTGTGCTATGTGTGTGTGCAGTTAGTTCAGTGTAAACAACCAGGATATGACAACGGTCCACAGTCACATGATATGTAGTGTGAAACAACAGTAGAGATGTTCTGTCCTGACCAGGTTATACTAACCATATAGTCACATGTGGGGTTGTACGCGTTGGTGCCACACACCAACATCCTGCCATCGTCGAGAGTCTCAAGTGTCTTGATGTAGTTTTGACATTCCATCTGGAATAGGATAAGATCGGGATGATGATGTGGTTTGTTTCTAAAACATCTATCGGTATATTGCTTCAGAGAGTTCTCTGTGAGGTGCGATGATCCATCATACAATCCACTTACTGAATTTTTCCCCTTGCTCTTGCAGGACGTTTCCTGCTCCTCTGAGACCTGCCAGTAGACCTGCGGCAACAGAAAGCTTCAAATTAACATACAGCAAGCATGCTCTAGAGACCAGACAATAATGTATGGCTGTATTGACATACAAGAGCTTGATTAGACTGAATTCCTTACCCCAGCCTTTTTCGAGGAGATGTCCTCAAGGTCCAGGGCGTATACAGCGTCTCTAGCACCAATGAAAAGGATACCTATGTCCTCTTTCAACATCAATGTTGAATAGTTCGAAATGCCATTCTCTCTGAAAATCTTAGCATCTAAACAGAAAAGCAATATGGTAACACTTTACCTAGAGTGGTTGTATGTAGCGTTCATAAAGCATGTGTTCACGACATAAAGAGGCATAATGCTCTATGTTTAAATACTCTTTATGGGCCTAAATGCTTTTATATAGTCTTTATGAATGCTGTTACCAACAATATTAACTAGACTACACTCTTAGAAACACGGTTATATCTAAAAACCTGAAAGGGTTATTTGGCTGTCTCCCCATGGGAGAACCCTTTGAAGAACCCTTTTGGGTTCCAGATAGTTCCATGGAAACGCAGACACAGAGGCATCCACTGAGAGCGAATTCCCTACAGACAGCGACTCCAGCTACCATCGTACACAGACTGATGTTTTAGCCCGAAAGCAGTACAACAAGACTCCACTAAATAAAATAAACGATGTGGGAGAGGCAAGTGGTCAAAGAGTGGGTGAGGAACACAGGCCGTGTAGATCTGTTTAAATTATTTTGCAAGATTAAACTTAAGCACATGTTTTCTCAAAACACTGTTTCTGGCCTAGAAACCCAACAAAGAACTGTTACCCATTTTAAGCCCAAAAGCAAATTCTGTCCTAAAGTTAACAACTCCACGATTAATACCTGTTGTAGGTTAGTCGAATAAGAAGCCATGTCAGTATATACGAGAAAGACAAACCACATGAAGAACCTCACTAGGACATAAGAACAGTCACTTAATGAACTAATGAAAGATTCATCTTTGGTTATCAAATCTGCAGACAAACTGAGTGTTGATCCAACACAGGGGTTCCAAAGGGATATATGCTCTCATCTGGAGCAAGCCCTATTAAACAACTGTATCTCAAAACCTTGC
>NW_025540118.1:0-9812 GCF_020615455.1 Coregonus clupeaformis | reverse complement strand
ATAGCGTGGTTTAAACCCCCCCCGTGCATAAAAATGCCATTGTTTTAGCACTATCCAAAGTTCAACTATGGTGTGCGACAGGGTTCAATTCGCCCATAAATCAGCACAATGTTATTGTTTCGTTTTTTCAAATTTCTGGCGTCTTGGAGCTGGAATTGGGATCTTGTATACTGTACTAATGTAGATACAAAGAAAAGAGTAACGGAGAGCAATCTACAATACAGCAAGGAAATGAGATTGTGGTAGGTCCATGGAGGCTGCTATCGTTCACCATTTTAGTCACCGTGCACACCCCACCACCCTCATGGTAGTGCTCATTTAACTGACAAGTGTTTACAAAACCTGACACAAATGAAGATGGGTTTGGTGAAAAGACTGGCGCTGCAGTTAATGCTATACTTTTGATTTATTTCCCCTGGGGTCTTCCATTCTGAAAATATCAAGATTTATAGGCTTAATGCTTCTACTTTTCTTTAGAAGTAGATTTTTTTGAAAATATCAAATCATCTTTATCTTTCTATGAATGAAATCCTGAAAACGTAGCTTTTTCACAGATTTTGAAATGTTTATAAAAGGAAACATGTCTACTGTCTCTTCAATCCTAATGACTGTAGGCACTTACTCACTAAGACACCCACAGGAAACAGGAAACAGGCAGGCCTGGGACATAGTTACACACAGACTGAGAAAAGACGGGATGAACGGGGACAGAAGATGTGTCAACACAAATACCACTCTTATACAGTGGGGAAAAAAAGTATTTAGTCAGCCACCAATTGTGCAAGTTCTCCCACTTAAAAAGATGAGAGAGGCCTGTAATTTTCATCATAGGTACACGTCAACTATGACAGACAAAATGATAATTTTTTTTCCAGAAAATCACATTGTACGATTTTTAATGAATTTATTTGCAAATTATGGTGGAAAATAAGTATTTGGTCAATAACAAAAGTTTCTCAATACTTTGTTATATACCCTTTGTTGGCAATGACACAGGTCAAACGTTTTCTGTAAGTCTTCACAAGGTTTTCACACACTGTTGCTGGTAATTTGGCCCATTCCTCCATGCAGATCTCCTCTAGAGCAGTGATGTTTCGGGGGCTGTCGCTGGGCAACACGGACTTTCAACTCCCTCCAAAGATTTTCTATGGGGTTGAGATCTGGAGACTGGCTAGGCCACTCCAGGACCTTGAAATGCTTCTTACGAAGCCACTCCTTCGTTGCCCGGGCGGTGTGTTTGGGATCATTGTCATGCTGGAAAGACTCCAGCCACGTTTCATCTTCAATGCCCTTGCTGATGGAAGGAGGTTTTCACTCAAAATCTCACGATACATGGCCCCATTCATTCTTTCCTTTACACGGATCAGTCGTCCTGGTCCCTTTGCAGAAAAACAGCCCCAAAGCATGATGTTTCCACCCCCATTCTTCACAGTAGGTATGGTGTTCTTTGGATGCAACTCAGCATTCTTTGTCCTCCAAACACGACGAGTTGAGTTTTTACTAAAAAGTTATATTTTGGTTTCATCTGACCATATGACATTCTCCCAATCCTCTTCTGGATCATCCAAATGCACTCTAGCAAACTTCAGACGGGCCTGGACATGTACTGGCTTAAGCAGGGGACACGTCTTGCACTGCAGGATTTGAGTCCCTGGCGGCGTAGTGTGTTACTGATGGTAGGCTTTGTTACTTTGGTCCCAGCTCTCTGCAGGTCATTCACTTGGTCCCCCCGTGTGGTTCTGGGATTTTGCTCACCGTTCTTGTGATCATTTTGACCCACGGGGTGAGATCTTGCGTGGAGCCCCAGATCGAGGGAGATTATCAGTGGTCTTGTATGTCTTCCATTTCCTAATAATTGCTCCCACAGTTGATTTCTTCAAACCAAGCTGCTTACCTATTGCAGATTCAGTCTTCCCAGCCTGGTGCAGGTCTACAATTTTGTTTCTGGTGTCCTTTGACAGCTCTTTGGTCTTGGCCATAGTGGAGTTTGGAGTGTGACTGTTTGAGGTTGTGGACAGGTGTCTTTTATACTGATAACAAGTTCAAACAGGTGCCATTAATACAGGTAACGAGTGGAGGACAGAGGAGCCTCTTAAAGAAGAAGTTACAGGTCTGTGAGAGCCAGAAATATTGCTTATTTGTAGGTGACCAAATACTTATTTTCCACCATAATTTGCAAATAAATTCATTAAAAATCCTACAATGTGATTTTCTGGATAATTTTTTCTCATTTTGTCTGTCATACATGACGTGTACCTATGATGAACATTACAGGCCTCTCTCATCTTTTTAAGTGGGAGAACTTGCACAATTGGTGGCTGACTAAATACTTTTTTTTCCCACTGTATCTGTCATTACCTTCTCCCATACACCCACCACCAGAGGTGGGTAGAGTAGCCAAAAATTGTACTCAAGTAAAAGTACTGTTACTTCAGAATAATATGACTCAAGTAAAAGTAAAAAGTAGTCATCCAAATAATTACTTGAGTAAGAGTAAAAAAGTACTTGGTGAAAAAACTACTCAAGTACTGAGTAACTGTTGAGTAACGTCTGATTTATTTTTTTAACACAAGACAACAATCAGACAGACAGAAATACAAAATAATCATCTTTAGGCAAATTATAGTTCATCCAATCAATAAAATAAATTAAAATAAATTACAAAATAGCTTAAATTAAAATAATTCAGGTAAATTCAAGTACTTAAAAAATTAAATAAATAAAATAATAAAAAATAAAAAATAAATAAGCACAAGTAACACACATTTCCAAACCTTTATAATTGTTTTACCAGGCAGAACTAGAACGAGGCAGCCCATAAACTCTCATAAACTGTGTGTGTGTGTGTCTCCACAGTGACAGAACAACAGAAGGAAACACACAAACATTTCATACCAGGCATGCTGAACAGAAAACTGCACACCAGAAGGAAGCGGTCAACGTAAAATAATCCACACACCATGACTGACCCACCGCCAAACCGGTCATGCTGGAGGATGTTGCAGGCAGCAGAACGTTCTCCACAGCGTCTCCAGACTCTGTCACATGTGCTCAATGTGAACCTGCTTTCATCTGTGAAGAGCACAGGGCGCCAGTGGCGAATTTGCCAATCTTGGTGTTCTCTGGCAAATACCAAACGTCCTGCACGGTGTTGGGCTGTAAGCACAACCCCCACCTGTGGACGTCGGGCCCTCATACCACCCTCATGGAGTCTGTTTCTGACCGTTTGAGCAGACACATGCACATTTGTGGCCTGCTGGATGTCATTTTGCAGGGCTCTGGCAGTGCTCCTCCTGCTCCTGCTTGCACAAAGGCGGAGGTAGCGGTCCTGCTGCTGGGTTGTTGCCCTCCTATGGCCTCCTCCACGTCTCCTGATGTACTGGCCTGTCTCCTGGTAGCGCCTCCATGCTCTGGACACTACACTGACAGACACAGCAAACCTTCTTGCCACAGCTCGCATTGATGTGCCATCCTGGATGAGCTGCACTACCTGAGCCACTTGTGTGGGTTGTAGACTCCGTCTCATGCTACCACTAGAGTGAAAGCACCGCCAGCATTCAAAAGTGACCAAAACATCAGCCAGGAAGCATAGGAACTGAGAAGTGGTCTGTGGTCACCACCTGCAGAACCACTTCTTTATTGGGGGTGTCTTGCTAATTGCCTATAATTTCCACCTGTTGTCTATTCCATTTGCACAACAGCATGTGAAATGTATTGTCAATCAGTGTTGCTTCCTAAGTGGACAGTTTGATTTCACAGAAGTGTGATTGACTTGGAGTTACATTGTGTTGTTTAAGTGTTCCCTTTATTTTTCTGAGCAGTGTATATTGCCACCCTGTGGTTTGTCACTGACACACTATAATCCTAAATGACAGTAACATTATACAGAGTTATATAGGTCAATGTCTACTGGTTCACATTTGAATTGATAAACAAGTATATTTACCAGCATTTAAGGTGTTCTCCTCTGTGGTCCAGGATGTTCTGAATCTTGGTAGGAGTATTGCTGCTGCAATCAGCTCAGGCTCTTTCATGACGTCTCCAAAACGTTTCTGGATCCCTTGCTGCAGGGCGTGAACAAGAGGTGTACACATTTTACAAGTTGACTCCAACCTCTTCAGCTTGTCCCGCAACTGGTAAAGTGTTGGCAGCAGGAGGCCCATATGCACAGATGATTCCCCTTGGAGGATATTAAGGGCCATGGCAACAGGCTTCATCACAGCAGCATACTCGACCAAAAACCCAATTTCAGCTGGATTGAACCTATAAAAGATGTAACGATAAAAAAATTACTTATAGCTATTTCTGGTACAATGTCTTTATTATGCATTGTACATGTTAAATACACAAATAAATAAAAATAAAATAAATTAGTTAAATTATTTCATTCAAGTCATCCACAATTGTCACACCACCATGCAAAGAAAACGTAGTTACTTGAGACAAGTGGATTCACCCATTAATCAGCAAGGCTTATTTATTTGTATAATTCTTTAAAAACAAAATATAAATGTTGTCAACTTACATCTTTTATCTTTAATGCTGTGCAGACATTGCGAATTGCTTGTTCTCCTTGCTCTCTGTGAATGCGCACAATCCTTTCTACAGCCAGGAACAGGGAGCTCCAGCGTGTCTGATTGGGTCGGAGAAACTGCAGCTTGCATTCACGTTCCACTGTTTCATGAGCCATGGTTGACCTGCTGGTTTTATTCCAAAGAGCATGACATTTTGCAAAAGCAGACCGAGACAGCCTCTTGTAGGTTTCGTTTGCAGCTCCTCCTGCAGCAGTGGCATCAACTGTGGATATAAGATTGAGGAGATGGCATGCACACTTTTGGTGCCTTGGAAGTTGGTACTCAAGGCCTGTGTTGTCATCCAGAATAGCAGACACATCTTGATACTCCACCTCTGACTCACTCTGATCTTCTGTTGCATCATCAAGGGTGGAGTCACTCTCCTCTTGTACATTGATGGCTTCCTCCTCTTTCTCCTCACCATATAATCGAAAGGCCTTCAGGAAGTTTGAGCCACTGTCTGTTGTCGTCCTGGTCACTTTTTCCCTGATGTGGTACTCAGAATGTATTTCCTCTAATGCAGCAGCAAGGACATCAAACGTGTGCGAGCCTTTGACAGGTCTACAAGCCAATGCAGCGGATTGCCTCTCCAGTGAGGTGTTGTCTATCCAGTGACAGGTGACACCTAAGTAGCTACGTTGTCTGGCAGACCAGCAGTCTGTTGTGGTAGTAACATAGTTCACAGCACTCAGCTTTTTGATGATTATGCTCTTCTTGTGTTTTGCAGCTTCTTGTATTCTTGTGCATAACGTTTTCCTTGTCATTACTGTATGAGGTTGCAAGGTTTCTATCAAAGTCTTGAAGGATGGCGTCTCAACCACAGAAAATGGTTGGTTGGCCTCACATACAACATTTAGCACCAGCTTGTCAAGCGTGGCTTGTGTTACCCGCCCTGGGGCAGCGAAGGCTGTGATTTTCACATTTTTCACAATCTGACCATAACTCTATCCTCCTGATTCCTGCTTATAAGCAAAAACTGAAGCAGGAAGCACCAGTGATTCGGTTAATAAAAAAGTGGTCAGATGACGCCAGATGCCAAGCTACAGGACTGTTTTGCTAGCACAGACTGGAACATGTTCCGGGATTCTTCAGACAGCATTGAGGAGTACACCACATCAGTCACTGGCTTCATCAATAAGTGCATCGATGATGTCGTCCCCCACAGTGACCGTACGTACATACCCCAACCAGAAGCCATGGATTACAGGCAACATCCGCACTGAGCTAAAGGGTAGAGCTGCCGCTTTCAAGGAACGGGACTCTAACCCGGAAGCTTATAAGAAATCCCGCTATGACCTCCGACGAACCATCAAACAGGCAAAGAGTCAATACAGGTCTAAGATTGAATCATACTACACTGGCTCTGACGCTCGTCGGATGTGGCAGGGCTTGAAAACTATTACAGACTAAAAGGGAAGCACAGCCGCGAGCTGCCCAGTGACACAAGCCTACCAGACGAGCTAAACCACTTCTATGCCGCCTGAGGCAAGCAACACTGAAGCATGCATGAGAGCACCAGCTGTTCCGGACGACTATGTGATCACGCTCTCCGTAGCCGATGTGAGTAAGACTTTTAAGCAAGTCAACATTCACAAGGCCGCTGGGCCAGACGGATTACCAGGGCGTGTACTCCGAGCATGTGCTGACCAACTGGCAAGTGTCTTCACTGACATTTTCAACATGTCCCTGACCGAGTCTGTAATACCAACATGTTTCAAGCAGACCACCATAGTCCCCGTGCCCAAGAACTCTAAGATAACCTGCCTAAATGACTACCGACCCGTGGCACTGACGTCTGTAGCCATGAAGTGCTTTGAAAGACTGGTCATGGCTCACATCAACAGCATAATCCCAGAAACCCTAGACCCACTCCAATTTGCATACCGCCCCAACAGATCCACAGATGATGCAATCTCTATCGCACTCCACACTGCCCTTTCCCACCTGGACAAGAGGAACACCTACGTGAGAATGCTATTCATTGACTACAGCTCAGCATTCAACACCATAGTGCCCTCTAAGCTCATCACTAAGCTAAGGATCCTGGGACTAAACACCTCCCTCTGCAACTGGATCCTGGACTTCCTGACGGGCCGCCCCCAGGTGGTAAGGGTAGGTAACAACACATCTGCCACACTGATCCTCAACACGGGGGCCCCTCAGGGGTGCGTGCTCAGTCCCCTCCTGTACTCTCTGTTCACCCATGACTGCATGGCCAGGCACGACTCAACACCATCATTAAGTTTGCCGACGACACAACAGTGGTAGGCCTGATCACCGACAACGATGAGACAGCCTATAGGGAGGAGGTCAGAGATCTGGCCGTGTGGTGCCAGGACAACAACCTCTCCTCAACGTGACCAAGACAAAGGGAGATGATTGTGGACTACAGGAAAAAAAAGAGGACTGAGCACGCCCCCATTCTCATCGACGGGGCTGTAGTGGAACAGGTTGAGAGCTTCAAGTTCCTTGGTGTCCACATCACCAACGAACTATCATGGTCCAAGCACACCAAGACAGTCGTGAAGAGGGCACGACAAAGCCTATTCCCCCTCAGGAGACTAAAAAGATTTGGCATGGGTCCTCAGATCCTCAAAAAATTCTACAGCTGCACCATCGAGAGCATCCTGACTGGTTGCATCACCGCCTGGTATGGCAACTGCTTGGCCTCCTGACCGCAAGGCACTACAGAGGGTAGTGCGTACGGCCCAGTACATCACTGGGGCAAAGCTCCCTGCCATCCAAGACCTCTATACCAGGCGGTGTCAGAGGAAGGCCCTCAAAATTGTCAAAGACTCCAGCCACCCTAGTCATAGACTGTTCTCTCTGCTACCGCGACGCGAGCGGTACCGGAGTGCCAAGTCTAGGTCCAAAAGACTTCTCAACAGCTTCTACCCACAAGCCATAAGACTCCTGAACAGCTAATCATGGCTACCCGGACTATTTGCACTGCCCCCACCCCATCCTTTTTACGCTGCTGCTACTCTGTTAAGTATTTATGCATAGTCACTTTAACTCTACCCACATGTACATATTACCTCAACTACCTCAACTAGCCGGTGCCCCCGCACATTGACTCTGCACCGTTACCCCCTGTATATATAGCCTCCCCTACTGTCACTTTATTTTACTTCTGCTCTTTGTTTTTCTCAACACTTTTTTTTTTGTTGTTGTTTTATTCTTACTTTTTTGTTTAAAATAAACGCACTGTTGGTTAAGGGGCTGTAAGTAAGCATTTCACTGTAATGTCTGCACTTGTTGTATTCGGCGCGATGTGACCAATAAAATTTGATTTGATTTGATTTGATTTGAAAGAGGAGGACTTACGCTTTCTGTGGTTCTCTAGTAAGTCTGTGTACTTTGCCAGTTTGTTGGGGTGAACCCTCTGTGGATTAAAAAAATCTGTGAGGCTACAGGAGATCAAGACATTAAAAGATACTTATTATCACATCAAATTTGGATATATATATATATATATATATATATATATATAAGTGGGAGAACAAGTATTTGATACACTGCCAAATGTGCAGGTTTTCCTACTTACAAAGCATGTAGAGGTCTGCAATTTATCATAGGTACACTTCAACTGTGAGAGACGGAATCTAAAACAAAAATCCAGAAAATCACATTGTATGATTTTTAAGTAATTAATTTCCATTTTATTGCATGACATAAGTATTTGATCACCTACCAACCAGTAAGAATTCCGGCTCTCACAGACCTGTTAGTTTTTCTTTAAGAAGCCCCCTTGTTCTCCACTCATTACCTGTATTAACTGCACCTGTTTGAACTCGTTACCTGTATAAAAGACACCTCTCCACACACTCAATCAAACAGACTCCAACCTCTCCACAATGGCCAAGACCAGAGAGCTGTGTAAGGACATCAGGGATAAAATTGTAGACCTGCACAAGGCTGGGATGGGCTACAGGACAATAGGCAAGCAGCTTGGTGAGAAGGCAACAACTGTTGGCGCAATTATTAGAAAATTGAAGAAGTTCAAGATGACGGTCAATCACCCTCGGTCTGGGGCTCCATGCAAGATCTCACCTCATGGGGCATCAATGATCTTGAGGAAGGTGAGGGATCAGCCCAGAACTACATGGCATGACCTGGTCAATGACCTGAAGAGAGCTGGGACCATAGTCTCAAAGAAAACCATTAGTAACACACTACGCCGTCATGGATTAAAATCCTGCAGCGCACGCAAGGTCCCCCTGCTCAAGCCAGCGCATGTCCAGGCCCGTCTGAAGTTTGCCAATGACCATCTGGATGATCCAGAGGAGGAATGGGAGAAGGTCATGTGGTCTGATGAGACAAAAATAGAGCTTTTTGGTCTAAACTCCACTCGCCGTGTTTGGAGGAAGAAGAAGGATGAGTACAACCCCAAGAACACCATCCCAACTGTGAAGCATGGAGTTGGAAACATCATTCTTTGGGGATGCTTTTCTGCAAAGGGGACAGGACGACTACACCGTATTGAGGGGAGGATGGATGGGGCCATGTATTGCGAGATCTTGGCCAACAACCTACTTTTAACCTCCAACATATTACAGATTGGGGTCGTTGTTCTCCAGATATTCTGCAGATATCTGTAAATTGAAGCTGTAACCCTTTGATATAAATAAACCTTTATAATCAAAGTACAGTGTCAGCGGAATTCTTGTTCTCACAGCATCTCAGCATAGTTTTCTCGACACCACAATTTAAAACTACTCCTAGAAGTATATTTTTTTCAAAAACTTACTCAAGTAAATGTAACGGAGTAAATGTAACTCGTTACTACCCATCTCTGCCCACCACCACCACTATCATTTCAGTTCAGTCTTCAATTCAGCTCCACCATCAATTCAAACTGCTACTGTCAATTACCATCCCATCAATTCACAGCAACGTCCAATAAACTGTCTTTACAGACTGTGGTGGAAAAAGTACTCAATTGTCATACTTGAGTAAAAGTAAAGATACAGTACCTTAATAGAAAATTACTCAAATAAAAGTGAAAGTCACCCAGTAAAATACTACTACTAGGGCGGCAGGTAGCTTAGTGGTTAAGAGCGTTGTGCCAGTAACCGAAACATCGCTGGTTCTAATCCCCGAGCCGAATAGGTGAAAAATCTGTCGATGTGCCCTTGAGCAAGGCACTTAACCCTAATTGCTCCTGTAAGTCGCTCTGGATAAGAGCGTCTGCTAAATTACTAATTATTTACTTGAGTAAAAGTCTAAAAGTATCTG
>NW_025540117.1:0-9818 GCF_020615455.1 Coregonus clupeaformis | reverse complement strand
TAGAATACATCTAACTCAGTGACTTTCAACATGGCACCCCGTCATAGGATGCAACCTTTCCAACAAGTCAGTTCGTCAGAGTTTCTGCCCTGCTAGAGCTTCCACTGTCAACTGTAAGTGCTGTTATTGTGAAGTGGAAACGTCTAGGAGCAACAACGGCTCACTCGTGGCGGGCTACACAAGCTCACAGAGCGGGACCGCGAGTGCTGAAGCGCACAGCGGTGTGTCTGTCCCGTTTTCACTCACTACCGATTCCAACTTTCCTCTAATCAGCACAACAATGTTTTTAGGGAGCTTCATGAAATGAAGTTTCCATGACCACACACAACCTAAGATCACCATACACAATTTCTGTTCTTCCAGCTTTGTGGCAATTTAGACCCTTTCCTGTTCCAGCATACAATCCGTGCACAGCGAGGTCCATACAGAGATTGCTTGCCGAGATGGTGTTTACTGGCCTGCACAAGCTACCTCACCCCATCAAACACCTTTGGGATGAATACAACGCATTACTGCACCTGCCTACTTCGCTCAACATCAGTGCCTCAGCCTCACTAATGCTTTTGTGGCTGAATGAATCATGTCCCCACAATGTTCCAACATCTAGTGAAAAGCCTTCCCAAGATGGAATGTTATAGCAGCAAAGGGGGGACCAACTCCATATTAATGCCTATGATTTTGGAATGAGATGTTTGATGAGCAGGTGTCCACATACTTTTGGTCATGTAGTGTTTCTCTCGCTCAGAGAGAGAGAGAGAGAGCTGAAGGAGATTGTGAGAGAGAGAGCTGAAGGAGATTGTGAGAGAGAGCTGAAGAAGATTGTGTGTGAGAGAAAGAGAGAGCTGAAGGAGATTGAGAGAGGAGCTGAAGGGGATTGAGAGAGGGAGCTGAAGGGGATTGTGAGAGCACTGACATTCCAGTTGTAACTTGGCAACTGACTTTGGAAGCCATTTGAAGGGCACAGCTGTGGGTTGGCCCCTTGTGACAGAGAGTGTAGTTTATTACTCACAGCCCTAAACCTACTTGCCAGGGTGCAGTCAAAGAGATCTAAGTTACCACTAACATTCATCAGAAAATGCATGCCTATTATACAGTTTCCACTCCCATACATACCTACCGTTTGTGTTTGGTTTTGTTAATAGTATCAAGATGAACCTTGTCAGGAGGTAAAGGGGTCTGGGTTTTATTGGCCTTTATCTCTTTTATGCCCCTCTTTCCACACAGAGCAACTTTGACACAGAAAGTTAACATTTGCATTGAAGTTGCACTCTGAACCGGCATAGCAGTCTCCTGGCTGCACTAGTTGGCTGCAAAATATTGTTCCCTTCTGACTAAAGATGCTTAACTTCTATATCGGCTACTATACACAAACAAAGATGTGTTACTCTCTTTTGAACTTGTAAAGGTGCATTTTCCTGAGGTTCATTGGAGTTACTGTGTAGTAGGTCATCTTGGTTTCGGGAGCAATTGCAAAAGAAAAGAGTGAAGCAAAACTGTACTATTTCCTGTTTTGCCAAAGTAACGGTTGTCCAATTGGCTTAGCCATAGTCATTCATCTAAATGATGAGAATGGAAAGAAGGTTGATGGAAGAGGTTGATAACTTTGCATCATTGTCTCTCTCCTTATAGGTGCTCAGCTTAGTCTCCAGCTGTGGCAGCTCAGGACCTCCAGTCTGTCTTCCAGGCCGGACACCTGACAAGGTGGGGGGTCTTCCATAACATGCATATATTCATATATACACTTATTTTTATTACGACATTGTTGTCTTCACTACCATACACACACATACTCTGGACTTTGGGACACACTGTTTATCAGGCCTCCAGATTCTGGATTATGCACTATGTTGATGTAATGTTCCCATTGTCTTCCCAGATCCAGCTTTTTGCACGAGTGGCAGAAGGATGTCCTTTGACAACCACATATTCTACTACTCCGTATTATTCAACCACACATTCTACTACTACGGCAGTGATAAAGGTATTCAACCACACATTCTACTACTACGGCAGTGAGAAAGGTATTCAACCACACGTTCTACTACTATGGCAGTGAGAAATATTCAACATTCATACTTCACACACAACTGTAGTTTTTGGCGTTTAAGGAATTATATTTATATTTTCATAGTATTCAATATTTATTGAATATATTTAAAATTTATCCAAACAATATGTTCTCTAGTAATCTGGTTGTTGTTGTGTTTATCTCTCTCTCTCTCTCCTCTGACAGACAAGCAGCGAGGGGCGAGGTTTGCGATTGATGGCTACAGTGTCAAGATACTAACACCCTGCAAAAGATTCCAAGAAAGATTGCTGCTTTGAAATTTCTGCCTCTGACAACGAGTATATCATGTGAGGGGGGGGCTTGTCTCTTGATACACTTTGAGGCATACCATACCATAATCAGTGCAGTCTGTCCATGTAACATTTCTGCAACCACTATGGGCGGGTTTCCCGGACACATTCACCGTGCTTGCAAATATCTAATCTCATTGAAATAGCTTTTTAGTCCATGACTAAGATTTATCTGTCTGTAAACATTCCCGATAAAGCTTCTATCATAGTCCAAAACGTGTATGCGTCCACACAGCAGTGTTCTAGAATATTGGACTGTTGGCTTTCATACAATTTTGAATTCTCAGCTCAGCTCAACCAATTTCTCCAACTGTCAACATCTTCAAAGTAATAGAGGGCGTACAGACCACTTGGTTGGGAATTGTGGGGTGTGCGTTCGCCTTGCTTTCCCCAAGATGGTGGTCTCAGAGCGCGTCGCTATTCCCAAACATTTTTGTTTTGTCCACTGTTATCTTGGTTTTCTGTCAGCAGTCCATTTTTCAAAAAAGATTGACTTTCCAAAAGCAAAGTGTCGCTGACCACATCCTAATGATATGCAAAACATACCATTTATTTTATTAAATATTTCTCACATACATATTCATTTCTTAGCTAGTTTTTTCCTTCCTTGAGAAAGTTTATCTAATCATAAATACTGTGCTATTTGTTTATATTAATTAATTTAGGTAATTATGCTGTTTTCTTCTTCCCCTCTCTTTCTGCTCTCTCTCTCTACCTCTCTCTACCTACCCCTCTCTTTCTCCTCTCTCTCTACCTCTCTCTCCCTACCCCTCTCTTTCTCCTCTCTCTACCTACCCCTCTCTTTCTCCTCTCTCTCTCTACCTCTCTCTACCTACCCCTCTCTTTCTCCTCTCTCTCTACCTCTCTCTACCTACCCCTCTCTTTCTCCTCTCCCTCCCTACCCCTCTCTTTCTCCTCCCTCCCCCCTCTCTTTCTCCTCTCTCTCTACCTCTCTCTACCTACCCCTCTCTTTCTGCTCTCTCTCTCTACCTCTCTCTACCTACCCCTCTCTTTCTGCTCTCTCTCTCTACCTCTCTCTACCTACCCCTCTTTTTCTCCTCCCTCTCTCTACCTCTCTCTACCTACCCCTCTCTTTCTGCTCTCTCTCTCTAACCTCTCTCTACCTACCCCTCTCTTTCTCCTCTCTCTCTTTACCTCTCTCTGCCTACCCCTCTCTTTCTCCTCTCGCTACCTCTCTCGCTCTCTCTCTCTCTACCTCTCTCTCTACCTCTACCTCTCTCTCTACCTACCGCTCTCTCTACCTACCTCGCGCTCTCTCTCTCTCTCTCTCTCTCTCTCTCTCTCTCTCTCTCTCTCTCTCTCTCTACCTACCTCTCACTCTACCTACCTCTCTCTCTCTCTATCTCTCTACCTCTACCGCTCTCTCTGTCTCTCCCCTGCTCTCTCAGTTCTGTGCGTCATCTCAGAAAGAGGCAGAGGAATGGGTGGAGCAGATAGATTTTGTGTTGAGAGGTTTGTAATACTCACCATTATACCTAATATTTTATCCAACGCACTTTTCATGTCAAGTCTTTTATGAATAGTTTAATAGTAACAAGTATAGACAAATTCCCTTATTTCATTTGAGGCTTTGTGTGAGGGTGGCTGTGTGTGTGTGTGTGTGTGTGTGGATGTGGGTGGCTGTGTGTGTGTGTGGATGTGGGTGGCTGTGTGTGTGGCTGTGTGGCTGTGCGTGTGAGTTTGCAGACATGTCAGGGGTCATTCCGTTGGACGAGGAGACGTACGATGACATTGGCACTGTCGAGGTGGAGCCTATTGACGATGACATCTACGAAGAACTCCCAGGTCTACCATTTCTCACACACACATACATATACATACATACATACATACATACATACACTACCAGTCAAAAGTTTGGACACACCTACTCATTCCAGGGTTTTTCTTTTTATTTTTATTTTTCTACATTTTAGTAATATAAAACCTCAAACTATGAAATAACACACATATGAATCATTAGCAACCAAAAAAAGTGTTAAACAAATCAAAATATATTTTAGATTCTTCAAAGTAACAGTCCTCAGACAGGCTAAATCCCTCTCACAACACCATAGTAACAGTCTACAGCCAGGCTAAATCCCTCTCACAACACCATAGTAACAGTCTACAGCCAGGCTAAATCCCTCTCACAACACCATAGTAACAGTTTACAGCCAGGCTAAATCCCTCTCACAACACCATAGTAACAGTCTAAGCCAGGCTAAATCCCTCTCACAACACCATAGTAACAGTCTAAGCCAGGCTAAATCCCTCACATTTTACGTCATTTACATTTACGTCATTTAGCAGACGCTCTTATCCAGAGCGACTTACAAATTAGTGCATTCACCTTATAGCCAGTGGGATAACCACTTTACAATATGTATTTTTTATTTTTTGGGGGTTGGGTGGGGTAGAAGGATTCTTTATCCTATCCATATTCCTTAAAGAGGTGGGTTTCAAGTGTCTCCAGGTGGTGACACTAGAAGAAAAGCGGCCGTCAGTTCCGCTGTCCTGGCGTCGTGGGGAGCTTGTTCCAGCATTGGGTACCAGAGCAGCAACAGTTTTGACTGGGCTGAGCGGGAACTCTTCTTCCGCCAGAGTAGGGGGCCCAGCAGGCCGAGGTGGATGCAATCCTCGTTTGGGTGTGGCTATCAGAGCCTGAAGGTACGGAGGTGCCGTTCCCCCTCTCAGCTCCGTAGGCATGACCATGGTCTTGCTTAGCGAATCCGAGCTTCAACTGGAAGCCAGTGGAGTGTGCGGAGGAGCGGGAGGTGACGATGAGAGAACTTGGGAGAAGGTTGAACACCAGACGGGCTACAGCATTCTGGATGAGTTTAGGGGTTTAATGGCACAGGCAGAGCCCAGCCAACCTAGCCCAGTTGCAGTAATCCAGGCGGGTACCAGGTGCATGGATTACTTCCCTTCCTGTTAGGCAGGTAATACTCTCAACTCTCCGAGGCAGCTCCGTCTTGCGAGGTTCAGCTTGAGTGGTGATCCGTCATCCCACACTGATATTTCTGCCAGACATGCAGAGATGCGATTCCACTGGTTATCAGAGGGGGGAAGGGGGAAGATTAGTTGTGTGTCGGTCTGCTAGCAATGATAGAGGGCCTGTGAGGATTGCCAGCCAAGTACTTGGTGTATAGCGAGAATACTGGATGCTGGGGGACACCAGTGGTGAACCCTTGTCGGAACAGATTTCGCCCACTCCCTTGGTAAGGGGCCTCGTAGGGCCCAATCCAGGTGCCCCTGCCCAGCTCGGAGAGGGTGGAGAGGAGGATCTGATGTTCACACTATCAAGGCGGCAGACAGGTCTAGAAGACAGGCGAGGAGGGTAGCTTTAGCAGTGCGGAGAGCCTCCGTGACACCAGAGAAGAGCAGTCTCAGTTGAATGACCCAGTCTTGAAACCTGACTGTTTGGATCCAGAAGGGTCATTCTGAGAGGGATAGCAAGAGGTTGGCTAGGCGGCGCGCTCAAGTTTTGGAGAGAAAAAAATACTGGTCTGTAGTTGTTACATCAGAGGGATCGGTGTTGTTTTTTTGAAGGGGTGCAACTCTCGCTCTCTTGAAGACGAAGGGACATAGCCAGCGGTCAAGGATGAGTTGATGAGCAAGGTAAGGGGAGAAGGTCACCGGAGATGGTCTGAGGGGGGGGGGGGGGGGAAGGTCAACGGGCAGGTTGTTGGGCGGCCACCTCACAATCAAGATTTTATCTAGAGGGGATCAAAGCATAGGATTGGATGTCGTCAACCTTCTTTTCAAATATGGTTGACGAAGTCACTCCACAGAGAGGGAGGGAGGAGGATTCAGCAGGGAGGAGAAGGTGGCAAAAGAGCTTCCTAGGGTTGGGGAGGCAGATGCTTGGAATTTGAGTGTAATGTTTACAACGGATGAAATTAGAGAGGAGGGAAATCCTATGGAGTCTGTTTTCCTCCATTTCCCTCGGCTGCCAGCCCTCTTCTGTGAGCTCGCAATATCGTCAAGCCACGGAGCAGGAGGGGAGGCCGGGCCGGCCCGGGAGGGTGGGGGACATAGAGAGTCAAGGATGCAGAAAGGGAGGAGGGGGTTAGGAGCCAGAATCAGAATTGGAGGGGAGGGAGGATTGAGCAGAGGGGAGATGATGGATGAAGAGGAGAGAGTGGGGAGGAAGGCAAGGTTGCCGGCCCATTACCATCTGAGGTAGGGGCGGGGTGAGTAGTGTTGGAGGAGCGAAATGATACAAAGTAGTGGTCGGAGACATGGAGTTGCAGTGAGATTTAGAAAACATCTGTAAAGTGAGGTCGCGTATTGCCTGCCTTGTGAGTGGGGGCATGAGGGTGTCAAAGAGGAAAGGAGTGGAAAGAAGGAGGCAGAGAAATGTCAAGGTAGCGTAGGGAGGTTGAAGTCACCCCAAACTGTGAGGGTGAGCCATCCCTCGGGAAGGGAACTTATCAAGCTCATTGATGACCTCTCCAAGGGAACCTGGAGGACGATAAATGACAAGGATGTTAAGCTTGAATGCTAGTGACTGTGACAGCATGGAATTCAAATGAGGAGATAGACAGATGGGTCAGGGGAAAAGAGAGAATGTCCACTTGGGAGATGAGGATTCCTGTCCACCACTTTCCCTCTAGATGCTCTCGGGTATCCCGAGAACACATGGTCAGACGAGGAGGGCTGTAGGGAGTAGCAGTGTTTCCCAGTGGTAATCCATGTTTCCGTCAGCGCCAAGTCAGGGACTGGAGGGTAGCATGGCTGAATAACTCTGCCTTGTTGGCCGCATGAGCGCAGTTCCAGAGGCTGCCTGAACCTGGAATCCACGTGGGTGGTGTGTCAGGACCACCGTTAGAGTGGCAGCAGCCACGTGTGTGAAGCGTTTGTTGGCCTGTGCGGAGAGGGACGGGGATACGAGGCATAGTTGATGCTACAGAAAATGGCTACAATAATGCAGGGGAGATGTGAATAATAAACTATCTGGGAAAGGGAGAGCGGGGCCTCCCTCCTACGTTTCACTAAACACCCAAATATAACTCTCCCAACTTCCACCTCAGAAACTATAATTTTATAAACTTCACGGTTCAATATTTTCTAGAATAATAACTTAGTTTATTCCTTTCTTTACTATTCTTCGTGAAAATCGTCCAGGCACCTAGTCATATGACCCCACAGCCAACTAGCATGCCACTCCACACACGTTTAGCACCAATACTCAGCCACAACAAACCACCAGTGTTCCTCCCAAGCAGATCATTTGTGGCCAGTGTCCTAACGTTGTGTTAGTCCCACAGCTTGAAGGCGAGTCCCTCGTCAGCTTATTCAGCCAGTTAAATTAGCTAGAATAGTTAGCATACTAGCTAGCCATTACTTACAACAACCAACATCTCCTCCCCGGCACACACACAGAGAGAGCCAAGCTAACGTTAACTAGTCACCCATGTCCCGAATTCCCTTAAACACTCTGCTACCAGTATGTAAAACAAAACACAAATGTAGGTTATAACCACCCCTAGCAGCTACTGTTAGCAAGCCAAAGTGCAAAGCTAGCCACTGGATTGACTCAGCCAGTTCGCGTCTGTTCCTACGTCGTTCCAGCTATTGTTTAGTAGCCATCAGGTAGCAACAAGCTAGCTAAATTTCAACACAGTAGCCGCTTACTACCTAACGTTAACGCTTCAGACAATGAGTTTAAAAACAGCTGAATGTAGGCATTATTGTAATTAATTATTGTAGGCAGCTAGCTGGCTATTACACTACTCTCAGGCGTGAAATAACTATCCACAGTTCTAATAATACCATAGCTACCCACCAGCTAGTCCAGTAGTGGGTTATCTAACTTCATGCTTCTCCGCTCCACCAATACAATACTAACCTACAATAATTACATACAACACCTCCATACTACCTACAATCAACTACAATCCCTAAATACATAGTTTACTTTACTCCAACCAATTTTATAAATCTCATATACCAAAGCTTACCTCCCGCCAGAGAGAGAGATAACCTCACCCGGCCACGACATACCTGTCTCACAACACCATCAGTAACAGTCTACAGCCAGGCTAAATCCCTCTCCCACACACCATAGTAACAGTCTACATCTAAGCTAAATCATCCTCTCCCACAACACCATAATACGCTACACCAGCTAAAACCCTCTCACAACACCATAGTAACAGTACACAGCTATTTGTTTATGTTAATTAATTGAGGTGCAACTACTGACTACTGTTTACTCTCTCTCTCAACCTCTCTACACCTCTCTACCTCTCTCTCTACCTCTCTCAACCGCTCTCTCTACCTCTCTCTACCTCTCTCTACCTCTCTACCTCTCTCTCTACCTCTCTCAACCTCTCTCTACACCTCTCTCAACCTCTCTCCCCACCTCCTCTACCTCCTCTCACTCTCTCCCTCCCCTCTCTCACCTCTCCTCTACCTCTCTCTACTCTCTCTCTCACTCTCTCTCTCTCTACCTCTCTCACCTCTCTCTGCCTCTCCTCCTCTCTACCTCTCTCTCCCCCTCTCCTCTCTACCTCTCTCAGCCTCTCTCTCTACCTCTCTCTCCACCTCTCTACACCTCCTACCTCTCTCACCTCTCTCCTCCTTACCCCTCTCTCAACCTCTCTCTCTACCTCTTCAACCTCTCTCCACCTCTCCACACTCTCTCACCTCTCTCTACCACCTCTCTCTCTCTCTCTCTCTCTCTCTCTCTCTCTCTCTCTCTCTCTCAACTTCTCTCTACATCTCTCTACACCTCTCTCTACCTCTCTCTCAACTTCTCTAAACCTCTCTCTCTCTCCCTCTCTCTACCATGTCAAAAGTAGTGCACTATGTTACAAGCGTGTTAAGCAACAGGTGTGGCAACAGATGTGGCTGACCAGCTGGGGCTCTGTCCTGGGCCCATATTCATAAAGAGTCTCAGAGTAGAAGTGCTGATCTAGGATCAGGTCCCCCATGTTCATGTGATCTCATTCATTAGGATTTGTTCTCTCTCTCTCTCTCTCTCTCTCTCTCTCTCTCTCTCTCTCTCTCTCTCTCTCTCTCTCTCTCTCTCTCTCTGTCTCTCTCTGTCTCTCTTCTCTCTCTCTGTCTCTCTCTCTCATCTCTCTCTCTCTCTCTCTCTCTCTCTCTCTGTCTCTCTCTGTCTTCTCTTTCTGTCTCTCTCTGTCTCTCTCTGTCTCCTCTCTCTCTCTCTCTCTCTCTCATCTCTCTCTCTCTCTCTCTCTCTCTCTCTCTCTCTCTCTCTCTCTCTCTCTCTCTCTCTCTCTCTCTCTTGTCTCTCTCTGTCTCTCTCTGTCTCTCTCTGTCTCTCTCTGCTCTCTCTCTGTCTCTCTCTCTCTCTCTCTCTCTCTCTCTCTCTCTCTCTCTCTCTCTCTCTCTCTCTCTCTCTCTCTCTCTCTCTCTCTCTCTCTCTCTCTCTCTCTCTCTCTCCTCTCCACAGGGGGGGACGTTCCCCCTCCTCCCTTGCCCCACCC